>NW_028080183.1:57439-133644 GCF_014824575.4 Sturnira hondurensis | reverse complement strand
GCCATATCGATTCTATTCTTCATACCTTCTACTGTGTTCTTCAGTTCAGAAATTGTATTCTTCATTTCCTCTTGGCCTTTACTAAGGGTTTCCATTTCCTTTTTCATGTTGGTGTAGTTTGCAGAGAGCTCACTGTAGCTCCCCTGTAGTTTCTGGTAGCTCGTTGTAAGCTCTTTGAATTTCCTGATAACCAGTGCTTTGAATTCAATATCTGATAGTTGGCTTGCCTCTAGTTCATCTAACGTTCTTTCTGAGACTTCCTCCTTTTCTTTCATTTGGGGGTTGTTTCTTTGTCTTCCCATTGTTTGTGTTGCTCTTCTTGTTGGCTTCAGCTTCTTAAAGTGGTCTCTTTTGGGTTCCTGGGTTTATGGTGAGAACTTCTGTGGTAAGATGCCTGTGAGACTCAGTGGTGCAGTCTCCTGCAGGTATTTTGGTGTTCTCCACTTCCACCTATTCCTCTTTTTGGCCTCCAGCTGGTCAAACCTTTTCTTTTGCTCTCCCTAGCTGTAGCAGCCTGGGGGGCTATTAGTGTGGCCTTTCTCTCCTCTCGGTGAACTTAGCTGGTCTCGCCAATGCCCTCCCAAGATCCGGAATGGCACCGCTCTCCCGTGCCCCTCTGAGAGCAGGTTTTTCCCCATGCTTCCCAACTCTGGCCTGGCGTGAGGGCATGCACTCCCAGCCAGGCTTTCCTGGTCTAGCAGGCTTGGGCTTAGACCTTTCCCAGTGCTGTGGCTGCACACACTGGACAACTCACAATTCTTCCAAGCTGGCAACCACAGCCTGACTCCAGGTGCTTCTCAGTCTGAGCCCAGCTGGGTAGGGATGAATCTGGCGATTGGCGCTTCCCCAGGGGCTGAGTCAGTCTCGAGCAGCGCCCCGCAGCTGTGTGAGCGCCCACTGGAGTCCCCGGCTGGAGTCCCCCGGTATTGGGAATGCGCACCACTGGGACTGCGCACCACGGGGAATGCACTCCACTGGGAATGCACGCCACCGGGAATACACGGGATTCCCAGACTTCCAATCTGGCGACCATACTGGATTCTGGATGCTTCTCAGTCTGCGCCCAGCTGGGTAGGGATGGATCTGGTGATTGGCACTTCCCCAGGGGCCCTGTAAGTTTCGCGCAGTGCTCCAGTGCTGTGTGAGCGCCTGCTGGAGTCCCCAGCTGGAGTCCCCTGGTATCGGGAATGCGCACCTCTGGGAATGCGCGCCACCCAGACCTCCAAGCCGGCAACTACAGCCTGCCTTCCGGTGCTTCTCAGCCTGCTCCTGGCTGGGTAGGGAGGGAGCTGGTGACTGGTGCTCTTCCAGGGGCACTGACCGTATCCCAAATATCCCCCGAGACTGTGGGAGTGCTGGCTCAGGCTACTGGGAATGCTGGGGCCCCTCAGTTCCCCAAACTGGCAAACACAGCCTGACTCCACGGGTTATCAGAGTTCTCTGGTTTGCTTCCCAATGCCCACTCCTCTCTCTGCCACTACAGGCAAACCTATCTCTCCTGGTGTTTTCCAATCTGCACCCTGCTGGTTAGAGAGGATGCCGGTGACTAGGTCTCTCATAGGGTTGTCCTTGTTGCCCCCCCTTGGCTCTCAGAGATCAGGGAGGCCCTGCCAGGACCCTGGCGCCACCGCCAGCGAAGGGCCCACAGCCTCTGTGCTGTTCCCTCGTACCTTGCTGATCTGAGGTCCATCTCCTCTCCTCAACCTCTGGTCATTCAGTGGACGCTATACTCCCTGGGGTCCTGCCGTCCCATATGCTGGGTCCCTGTTGGGTGTTCGCCATGCTCCTCTGCAGAGCAGCCTGGTTTTTCTCCGGCGAGTGAAGGGAAGCGAAATCCTTTGTCCTACTCCGCCGCCATCTTTTTCATCAGCTTCTGTTTCTCTCTGCTTGTATAGGAGCATGTCAACCGTCAAAACAGCTTTAGGGAAGCTTTGGTTCGCTTGAAATGAACCATTGAGGCATTGGAATTGAAGGTCCCATGGATACCAACTCTGAAGGGGCAAGCATCTCAGAAGAAGTTTCCCTGGTATTGCATCATGCTTACAAGAACCCTCTGAGATTCTGAAAAAAAAACTGAACATTGTAGTGAGTCCCCGAAGCCTTCTTTGACCTCAGGTCCAAAGGAGAACATACTTGTGGTGCTTACTTTAGTTTCTTGGTAATGAAATGTTTTTCTCCATTTCTTCAACATGTGCAGCAGGATCGAGAACAGTAACTGGGATTCATTAATGTCACCTGGGCAGTGGACAGTTCTCCATGCAAACAGGCAGATGAGGCACCATCTCTGCTGAGGTTTAGTGTGGGGAGGGCAAGTCCTCACTGCTGTATGGGTCCACACTGAGACACACACACATGTAGGCCCATATGCGGTGGTTTCACTGCAAGGTTGCAGGGTCATCCCAGCTGAGCTTTGTGGACTTTCTCCTCAGTTGGATGAGCCCTTACTCTGGAGGCAAATTTCAGCCACCAACAGTTACTAGGATGGATGAAGCCACGTGGGGACCATAAAAACAGAGATGCAGGAACAAGGAGATGCCAACTCAACTCTAAGTCCCACACCTTTCTGTTCAAACACCACTCTCAGGAGTGAGTTGTTTTTCTCTCTGTGCACGAGCAACTCTTTTCTTTTTCCCTCCCAGACAGTCCCAGAGGAGGATGGCTGCAGATAACACCTCCTCTGTGACAGGGTTTATCCTTGCAGGCTTAACAGACCAGCCAGGACTCCAGCTCCCTCTCTTCTTCCTGTTTCTGGGCTTCTATGTGGTCATCATGGTGGGGAACTTGGGCTTGATAATACTGATTGCACTGAACTCTCATCTTCATATTCCCATGTACATCTTCCTCTTGAACTTGTCCTTCATTGACTTCAGTTACTCCTCTGCCACCATCCCCAAAATGCTGATGAGTTTTGTGTTAAAGAAGAACGTTATCTCCTACACAGGGTGTATGACTCAGCTGTTTTTCTTCTGTTTCTTTGTTGTTTCTGAATGCTTCATCCTTTCAGCAATGTCATATGACCGCTAGGTGGCCATCTGTAAACCATTGTTGTACATGCTCACCATGTCTCCTCAGGTGTGTTTATTTCTTCTGCTGGGTGTCTACGGGATGGGAATATGGGGGGCTATAGTGCATACAGGTTGTATACTGCTTCTGACCTTTTGTGCAGAAAACCTTCTCAATCATTATATGACATCCTTCCCCTCCTTGATCTCCCGCAATAGCTCTTACATGAGTACTCTGGTGGTCTTTAGTGTTATAGCCATTGACATTGTGGTGCCAATTGTGACCATTTTTCTCTGTTATGGCTTCATTCTTTCTAGCATTTTACACATTAGTTCTACTGAAGGCAGACCCAAAGCTTTAAGTACCTGCAGTTCTCACATAATTGCAGTTTTCTTTACTTTGGCTCAGGAGCTTTGGTGTACCTTAAACCACCTTATATTTTACCCATTGACAAGGACAAAATCTGCACTCTGTTCTGTACCATTGTGGTGCCAGTGTTGAACCCACTAATCTACAGCCTGAGGAACAAGGATGTCAAATTAGCCATGAGCAAAACCTTGGGAAGAATAACTTTCTCTTGAAAGAAATTTGAAATTGAGAAAGAGATGAGAATTTCTAAATTAGAATGTTGTTATTATTTTATCATCATTATCAATAAGAAATTCAACATTCTTGCTTTCATATTCTATATTTAGAAGAAATTTTAATTCCTTTCCAAGTGGATTTAGTCTCTCTCACCATCAACCGAACTCTTCCTTTTATGTTTTATTAAAATAGTCTTTACAATCATACCATATGCAATATTGAATGGGGTTTCAGAATCATTTCATCTAGTCCAAATATATAAAAACTACCTGGTGGCAGAGCCAGGACTGAAATCTCAGCTTCAATCTCAATTCAGTTTGTTTTCCTTCATGCCACTTTTTCTTGCCTCATTTCTTTCTTGGAATATGTTGTTTTACATGTTAGTTGACCCAGAATGTCTAAACTAAAAATGGATTGACAGTAATATCATGCTACTTGCACAGCATCATTTTAATACATCATATTTTTCAAGAGAATAGGAGATGAAAAATTTTGTTGAGTGGATCGTGGTAAAATGACAAGATCAGTGTCTGATGAGTTTTGTAGTGTGTAAATAAATAGTGTGTTAGGTTTCCCACAAAAGAGGGGGAGTCAAGAAACATCCCCCAGAACTGTAACTATGCTAACAATATATACCTTTATATTTCTTTATGTCACAATTGTTTTGAATTGTGATGATAGTCTGAAGTCACCCATAGACAAACACTTTATACAAAACAGGCCTACAGGTCCATACCCTCTGGTCTTATACAAAGACCAATTAGGGGAAGGAAATTGTGAACACCCGGTTGAGCTATTAACATGGGGAAAAGGATATGCTTGTGTTTCAATTCTCTCAGGTCCACCACTGTGGCTCCCAGCAAAAAGAGTGAAACTGTACCATACCAGACCCACAACAGCAACAGATGTGGCAGCTCATCAGGATTAGACACCTCGAAGAGAAAGCAGACTGGCTGAAGGAGCAGATGAAGCAGATGTCCCCAAGGACCATGGTAGAAGCATTCCACCACTAGAAAACAGAGACTCATAGGAGCAACTCCCCAGATCAACCTCAGGGAGGAATTTGGGGTGACCTAAAAACCCTTAAGACAAGAGCACAGCAGATTATCCAACAAGTGAGTCAGGGAAGCTCCAAAGAACAGGTTCCTAGCTTATTTTTCAGTTGCTTTTTCAAACTTCACCAAGGTAGCGCTAATCTTGGGCCTGCTCACCTGTCTTGGAGAGCTAGGTTTAGCCTCTGAAATTGAACATATATATTGGAGCTAGATTATAGACCCACCTATGTTTAACCTCCATACTTGTTGGAACCCTGGGCCTCCCTTTATCTAATAATGACACTGAGTAGACCAGAGGCACCTGGCTCCCTCTGGATGGACCCCCAGAGGAAAAGCATCATTGGCTGTTCACTCTGGAAGGTACTGTATATGTCTCTAATCATTTGCCTGAGTGCTTGTCTTTGTTAACCAATACCCTCTGCATGCCTATTATGTCTAAGTGGTATGCTCATGCAATAACTAATTATACCACTCAGCGGTCTCTGCCTGCAGTAAATCTTTCCTTAGTTGGACCAATAGGATTTATAGGAGAAAGGCAAGGAGATAGTACTAAACCAATGAATCCTCCTTTATGTCAAATAGATGGTAGATCAACCAAGCCAGTCACTTGGAAACTATGGTGTGATCAAACACCATCATTAATCAATATAACTAGCACCCCTCTAGTAGCAGAAAACTGGGGTTCAAAGTGGAAGCGTTATGCCATAGTAGGCTCGGCAATTATAAATCCTATGCCCCTCACAGTGTATAATAAAGTTAGTTGGCATAGAGGACAGGCAGGACCCCCTATTCACAGAATAAATGGTCTCACTCATACTAGCCAATGTCACTCTTCTACTTGGAAGATGGGGCTCCCTTTTGTTGACCATCATACAGGATAATTTCAACTCATCCGAAAGAAGACAGTGCCTTTAGTTACTTTAACATTTGGAATATTTCACGTACCTGGGTTACTGTATGTACTTCTCAAGCTTATCTATTTGTAGCCATCCCTGGTGCACCTCAACTTGTGTATAATGAGACCTCTACTGTATATACTTTTACTACTACTCCTGGCACTGTATATAATAGCTATTTAATCCATTTGAATGTCACTCAATTGAATCTTACCACCATATTTGTCATTTGCCAACAGGCCCAGGCCTGGGTTCCTGTTAATCTTGCCTGAGAGTGGGCTGAACCACGAGGATTAAGTGCTCTCAATAAGGCCCTCACCTATGTCAGAAACCTCCAATTCATAGGTATGCTTATTACCTCCATAGTTTCTGCTATTTTAATAATAGGGGCCATGACTACTGTATCTGTAATCCTTACTGAATCCATTCAAACCGCGTATTTGGTTGATGTTCTTCTCACTCTATACTACTCACCAAATGATTCAACAAAGCCAAATTAATCAGGAAATTCTTACTCTGCTTTCTACTGCAGAATCTGCCATCGTCTGGCTTGGAGAGCTACAGGATGCTCTCACCCTAAGGCAACAGCTTACTTGTGATCCTGATTTTTCTAAACTCTGTGTTACTCCATTAAGGCAGAATTCCAGTCAGTATTCCTGGGCAGATATTTGTCATCACCTATGGGAAATGTTTTCTACCAACCTTAAAGGACAAATTCATCAACTCCAGCTTGAACTCCACCAGCAGCTGAGTGACATCAAATGCCTAACTGAACAAAAGGTGTTACATACTCTGAATAATAATCTATAATGGATAAACACTAAGAACTAGTGTGATGGAGTGAACTTACAAATTTGGGTTATGGTAGTCCTTGGGTGCCTCCTTGTTTTAATTCTTATTTGTGCTTTCCTATGTATATGAAAGTTGTTTTCTTGTGATCACATTCAAAAACAGCAAGTAGTAGGTTTCACAGGCCTAATAGCTTCAGTTGATTTAACAAACAAAAAAGGGGGAGATATTGGGAAGTCTCTGCCTGGTTTCAGGAGTTGTAAAGCCCTCCCCCCACTATGGATAGGGCTGAGTGAGCAACCTTCAGACCGTGAGCCACTAAGGAGACAAAGCTTATCTCCCTGGCAGGAGCACTTCTTCTGCTTCATCCATCTCTTGCCCCCAATGCTTGGTCGGTTAGTCAATGATGGGTACAACCCCTCAGAGGGGGGCAACCTAAGCCAGACATGATCACTCGGGAGGCCCTTAAGGAAGGACTTGGGGGGCTGCAGCAAAGAGGGAATGATGGACCCTCACCCCCCAGCTATTCTGACATAGTCTGAGTCCCCATTTCTGTCTGGGAGAAGCACTTCCTGGCTCTCACCCACTTAAGTCTAAAAACCTATGATGGGGAAGGTGGTGCAGCCCTCTGCCAGCTAGAGTGGGTTCTGGGGTGATCAGCCCTAAGAAAGAATTGCTAAAGTCCTGTGAAGCCTGTATTCCTAAACCTGCTTTTCTTTGTATGATAAGGGTCTGAGCTGGAAATGAGCATGTCTCCCAAAGTTTTTGCAACCCCCTTACCTGACTGACACTGACTCAGATTAGTCCCTCAGATTTCTTTGAAATGTTGTCTGGTGTTTGATCCTTGCCACCTGACATTGATTGATGAGCTTTGCCTGTATTCCTGTGTGTTAGGAATCTAGTAAAAGCCATTGAGGAAGGGGCTCTTGGTCTTTCTCTTTTGAGCGATTAACCACCTCTGCTCCCCAAGCAGATCATGTCTTGGTAGTATTATTTTCGTCTGTGGCGCACAGGGAGACTCGCGCGCATCCTCCACCACAACAAAATAGACAGGGGGAGGTTAAAAATAGTATGGGAAATGGAGAAGCCAAAGAACTTTTATGTACATGCTTGAATATGAACTAAGGCAGAGGAATGGTGGTGAGAGGGGAATACAGGGTGTAGCAGAATAAAGGAGAGGAAAAAATGGAACAATTGTGATAGCATAATCGATAAAATATATATTTTTAAAAAGGATCAAAAGAAATAAAGAGCTTCCCAGACGAGAAAATACTAAAGGATTTTATCACCACCAAACCACTAAAGCAAACCAAGAGGACAGCTAGATCAGGAGTGGAACCATAGAAATGAAGAACACATGGAGGGTTAGAAACATGGGGGTGGGAGGAGGAGAAGGGGGGAGAAGGCACAGAAAATAGCATAGATGGTAGGTAGAAAATAGATAGGGGGGAGGGTGAGAATAGTGGGGGAAATATAGAACCTAAAGAACTTGAGACACGTGGTTATAAACTAAGGGGGGGAGATGGGTGGGGGAGGGAGTGTGCGGGTGGAGCGGAATGAGGCGGGGGAATAGAACAACTGTAATGGTATAATCAATAAAATATATTAAATAAAAAGAAAGAGGGCAGGGCAAGAATAGTATGGAAAATATAGAAGCTAAAGAACTTGTGACACACGGACATGAACTAAAGGGGGGGAATAGAGAGAGGGGTGTATAGGGTGGAAGTGAATGAAGGAGGAAATGGAACAACTGTAATGGCATAGTCAATAAAATATATTTAAAAATTAAAAAAAAAGAAAAATTAAAGGGTGTTCTGTAAGAAGAAAGAAGGAAAAAAGGTAAAAAATGTGACTAATAAAATGGCAATAAATACATATTTATCAATAATTAATAAAATGACCTGTTAGTAAATTAGCTTTTGTGAACTAATTTTCAGGAAATGGCATGACTTCTTTTTTTCTTTTTTAATTTTAATTTTTATTTAATTCTTGTTCAAGTACAGTTTTCTGTCTTATATTCCCAGCCCTGCCAGCCCAGTGCTCCCCACCACCCTCCCATTACTGCCCCCCACCTTAGTTATTGTCTATGTATCCTTTATACTTGTTCATGTGAGTCCATCCCCTTTCCCCCTATGATTCTCTCCTCTCTCCCCTCTGGACCCTGTCATCCTGTTCCTTATTTGAGTATCGTTGGTCATATTTTGCTTACTTGTTTGTTTTTTGTTTAGATTGCTGTTAATGGTGATATCATATGGTATTTGTCTTTCACTGCCTGGCTTATTTTGCTCAGCATAATGCTTTCCAATTCCATCCATGGTATTGCAAAGGGTAGGAGCTCCTTCTTCCTTTCTGCAGCATAGAATTCCATTGTGTAAATGCACCATAGCTTTTTGATCCAGTCATTTGCCAATGGGCATCTTGGTTGCTTCCAACTCTTGGCTATCATAAATTGTGGTATGAACTTTGGAGTGCATAGGTTCTTTTGGATTGGTGTTTCAGGGTTTTTAGGATATACTCTCCTAAGAGTGGAATTGCTGGGTCAAAAGGCACATTCATTTTTACTTTTCTTAGAAAATTCCATACTGTTTTCCATAGTGGTTGTACCAGCAGCATGACTTCTTTATTTAGAATCAATTTGACTTTTTTACCAATAAAGTGGGAAATGTGCCATTTATTAAAGGAGGGAACATAGGATGATTAAATTTTTGAAAAAAAGGAAGTGGTATAATTTCTTAATGTGTGGAATTTAAACATTGTCTGCTGCCTGCTCAGATGTGGATAGAAATAGAGGTTTGGAAGGAATCAGTAGAGGGTAATGCAAGACATGGGAGTGAACAAGGTCCTTCAGAAGCTCATCGTAGCTGTTTTCAAATGAAGGCCTGGCCACTGCCGACTCTTCAGTTCCCTGGCTAGGTGGGTGCTTTTTATTAAAGCTGAGAATATTGTGATCTGTAGGGATTGGTTTGGTACCATACTTGTGCAACTCTGATTATTTATCATAAAGCTGAGACCTAATGCATATATGTGAGACATTATGCAAAGGTTTTATTGCATGTAATACTTCACATACCCAATGATGTGGCATGTGTAACATGTAGTTTAAATTAGAAATAAAGAAGGAAGCCATTTTCCAAAGATTCAAGTTTTAGAAAGGCAACAGCACTGCACAGATGGAACGAGAAAGTAGTTTTTTTCATTCTCTTCTTGTTTGCAACAAGTCATCAGGTAACATCGCTGTACAGAAGCCCTGCTTATGGTGAATTAGGAAACGAGCTTGTCAAGGAAACTCTCTGAGGCCAAAAATCCCCCTAGAGCTTTCAGAGAACCCACATTGTCTTCTTTGCACTCGGATATCAAGTACAGCTTATTTTAATTTCATTTTAATGAATTATTTTTCTCCTTTTGTTTAATGGAATTGGTAACAGCAGTGGGGATCCATTAGATTTCTCTGGGCAGTGGACAATTCTCAGTGTAAACAGAGTAAACAGAAAGATGAAGCACCATCACTGCTGAGCCTTAGCCAGGGGAGAACAAGTCCTCACTGTGGTATGTGTAACACTCAGACACAAATACAGGCCTCTGTGAAGTGGTTTTAGTTGCACTTGCCTGGAGGAAGATGGGTCCTGCCTTTGTATTTTGATTTCCTAACTTCTCTAAAAAGACCTGCCATTAACACAGTACCAAAACCTATCTAATCCACCAGCTACAAAAATCTTTCATTCTTAATATATTCAAGACGCGGACAAGGAGAGTAGACTGCAAGTTGCCATAGAAAATTTTATTTGTTCTTATATAAATGAAAAATTTTTGAGACAATTTGACAAAGTGTTCAGTTTACACTAGCCAAAACTTCTACCCGGACACTCAAGGGTGCTGTAGATAACACACATTAAGGACCCATGTTTGCTTAAGGAGACCAGCAAGGTTCTTGAATCTACAAACTATGTGTGCTCCTCACTTTTAAAGTGGAGATTAACAGGTCTACCTAGGAGGTTGTTCTGAGGAATAAACACGATAAAATTATTTATGCATTACTTTGGATTCTTCGATTGAGAGTGTGGACTCAGATACAGTGTCTGGTACACAGTAAGTGCTCAATAAATGTACAAAATACAAGACTTATTTTCCCCATAGTGCTTTGTTCTTAATTGTACTTAGAAAGATGCAACCTGAATGAAAGGAAATGCCATTAAAAGCCCCGTCAGGCACCATCAAGGGCATAAACAAACATTTCTTCTTCCTTAGGGAGCAAGGATCCTGAGAGAGCCCCTGTATCTAGGTCACTGTGGTCCCTAATAAAAAATAACACTGTATGGACCTTATAAAGGTGCTCTCCCATCCCTGGAAGCTGGACTGGAGGCTGGGGACAAAGGAGGTCAGAGACCATGTTCTTCAGCTGAACAGGAGAACCAAGACAAACTAAAGGCTTTGAATTTTAAAGGAGAGAGGCAGAAGCAGAGCAGTCTGAGCTCTGAGGTATCCTCTTCTTGTCACCAAGGCCATCTGAATCTCAATGAGAGAAATGGGTGGACTCCAGCAGAGTCCAGCACTGTGACTGCAGTCAGAAGGAGGGTGAGTGCCTGCCTGATGTGGTCTGTGCTGTAGCAGATTGGTTAGGGTAAGAAGCCCAGACCCCGGAGCCAGACAGCCTGAGTTCCTCTTCTGCTGCCAATTAGAAGGACTGGGGTTGTGCCCAGTGTCATCATCTGTTCAATGGGTTTAATCAAAATGCCCCAGACCACTTAGAACAGTTCCATTATCTTAGTGAGTGCTCAGCAAATCTTGCTTCTTTTTTAGGTTTAGTTAATAAATTTTCCTTATTTCTCCAGTATTATTTTCACATAGTATATCCACAGCCATTCCTGCTACAGACTCAGGGCAAAACAGCCTCATCTTCCTGTTCAGACCAGCACTGACCAAAGATGGAAGGTCTAGGGCAACTGGCTTCTGCTTCCCCATAGCACTGCAGAGGAGGACCTAGGTCACACAAAACTCGGTTCAGGGCTGTACAGGGCAGGCAGTACCCGAAGAAAGTTACTGCAAGGTTGCAGGGTCATCCCAGCTGAGCTTTGTGGACTTCTCCTCAGTTGGATAAGCCCTTACTCTGGAGGCAAATTTCAGCCACCAACAGTTACTAGAAAGGTTAAAACCCCATGGGGACCATAAAAACAGAGATGCAGGAACAAGGAGATGCCAACTCAACTCTGAGTCCCACATCTTCCTGTTTAAGCACCATGCTCAGGAATGGGTTGTTTTTCTCTCTGTGTATGAGCAACTCTTTTCTGTTTCTCTCCCAGACAGTCCCAGAGGAGGATGGCTGCAGAAAACACCTCTTCTGTGACAGAGTTTATCCTTGCAGGCTTAACAGACCAGCCAGGACTCCAGCTCCCTCTCTTCTTCCTGTTTCTGGGCTTCTATGTGGTCATCATGGTGGGGAACTTGGGCTTGATAATACTGATTGCACTGAACTCTCATCTTCATATTCCCATGTACATCTTCCTCTTGAACTTGTCCTTCATTGACTTCAGTTACTCCTCTGCCGTCATCCCCAAAATGCTGATGAGTTTTGTGTTAAAGAAGAACGTTATCTCCTACACAGGGTGTATGACTCAGTTCTTTTTCTTCTCTTGGTTTGTCATTTCTGAATGCTTCATCCTGTCAGCAATGGCATATGACCGCTATGTGGCCATCTGTAAACCACTGTTGTACATGGTAACCATGTCTCCTCAGGTGTGTTTATTTCTTTTGCTGGGTGTCTACGGGATGGGAATTTTGGGGGCTGTAGCGCATACAGGTAATATACTGTTTCTGTCCTTTTGTTCAGAAAACCTTCTCAATCATTATATGTGTGACTTCCTCCCCCTCATTGAGCTCTCCTGCAATAGCTCTTACATGAATACTTTGGTGGTTTTTACTCTTGTAGCCATTGACATTGGAGTGCCCATTGTGAGCATTTTTCTGTCTTATGGCTTCATTCTTTCCAGCATTTTCCACATTAGTTCTAGTGAGGGAAGATCCAAAGCCTTTAGCACCTGCAGTTCTCACATAATTGCACTTTCTCTTTTCTTTGGCTCAGGAGCTTTTGCATACCTTAAACCACCTTCTATTATACCTCTTGACCAGGACAAAGTCTGCACTCTGTTCTATACCACTGTGGTGCCCATGCTGAACCCACTAATCTACAGCCTGAGGAACAAGGATGTCAAATTAGCCATGAAGAAAACCTTGGGCAGAATAACTTTGTCTGTAAAGAAATTGGAATTTGAGAAAAGGGATGAGAATTTCTAAATTAGAATGTTGTTATTATTTTATCATCATCACCAATAAGGAATTCAACTTTTATGCTTTTGTATTCTATATTTAATGAAAATTTTAACTTTCTCAAATGAATTTATTCTCTCTCACCATCACCACAACTCTTCCTTCTTTATTTTATGAAAATAGTCTTTGAAATTATACTGTATGCAATATCAAATGGGGTTTCAGAATCATTTCATGTAGTCCAAAAATAGAAAAGAAATTTCTGGTGACAGAGCTGGGACTAAAATCTCAGTTTGAATCTCAATTGAGTGTGTTTTCCTTTATGCCATGTTTTCTTGCCTCATCTTTTCTTGCAAGATGTCATTTCACATGTTAGTTGACCTAGTATATCTAAACTAAAAATGGATTGACAGTAGTTTCATGCTAATTGCACAACATAATTTTAATACATCACATTTTTCAAGAGAATAGGAGGTGAAAAATTTTGTTGAGTAGATCGTGCCAAAATGAGATGATCAGTGTCTGATGAGTTTTGTAGTGTGTAAATGGGTAGTGTCTTAGGTTTTCCAGAAGACAAGTGTGGTGACCACTGACTTGCTCAGTGGAACACTGGGTATGTAGGTTAGTGAATTAGGACTTACAGGGGAGAGAAATGGAATTTTGAAGGGTCGAAAGATGCTGAGTGGAGGCATCATATTATTTCAAGGCTGAGATAGAATTTGGAGTCTCATTTCAAATGGTTATCTTGGTTGTGGTTCAAGGTCATGGGGAGCTGTGCTATCTGATCTGGTAGTCACTAGCATGTAGGGTATTGAGCAACTGAGATGGGAACATACAAATTGAGACATACTGTAAGAGGGCAAAGTAAGTGTGATATACACACCCAGTCTCTGAAGAATATGAAAAACAATCTCATGAGTACTTTTTTACTTGATTACACATTGAAATGGTAACATTTTGGATATATTTTGTTAAATAAAATGTCATTAAAATGAATGTATCTGTTTGTTTTTAAAGTATCTACTAGAAAGTTTAGAATTTATAGGTGGCTTGCATTACATTTCCATTGGATGACACTGGTCTAGAGGATCTAACAGAGCGCTAGCCGCCCTGGGTGCACGTTCACCTGCCACTTAGCACCAAGCTGCTGCTTATTAGGTGAGGCAATTGCTATGGAATTTTCAGGCATTGCAGATAGCCTCGATATTCTAATAATAGATACATATAGGTAAGAAATGATAATCTTATGATAAGTTCATAAAGCCACCAAATTATGAAGTGGGAAATAGAGCTTTATTTTAAAAATTAATATAACATTTTTTGTCTAAACTCACTATTATTGGTAAAATTTCTTTGAGTAGCAATGACAAATGAAGTACTGTAGGAAATATTTTGACTTACGGGGCCATTCCTTGGGAAAGCCCACTCTGTTAGGATGTAGGGGAAATTTGAATAACTGTTGAGTTCTGCCTTTCGATCCTGTTCATTGCTGCCAAAAAGAAAGGAATAAGCTTATGAAGGGAGGATTGAGATGAGATGAATACCGGGTGCAGCAGAAGTAGTGCCATTGAGTGTGGTTGGTAGGGGACGTGACTGTCTCACATGAGATGAACAGCAATGTGAACATTTTGTCATAGGGTGTGGTGTAATGAGATATTGTAATGTTACAGAATTACATGCTTATTATTTTGTAATAAAAATTTTTATATAATAAAAGAGGTACGTTTTGTGCCTGACCCTGTGGATGCCTGAATTTAGGAAACCTTGAGTTTAGAAGTTGGGGTTGGTGTATTGAATATACTGTTCAATGTAGGTTATAAAAGAATACGGAAAACTCCTTTGGAAAATTTTGTGCCCTGACTTTTATATAGCAAAGTGCACAAATCTTAAGTGTACAGCTCATTGAACTTTTGCACATGAATATGTAACCACAAACTAGATCAAGATGTGCAACATTTCCATCTACTTTCAAAAATTTCCTCTGGCATCTTTCCAGTAAATACAACCTGCCCTCCACCTCATGCCCCACAGCTATCCACTGTTCTGACTTTTATCATTGTAGAGTGTTTTCTGTACTTGAACTTCATATAAACCAGGTACTGGATTATGTATGTGCCCCTGCACATACATAAACTAAAACTAAACTAAACCAAAAAGAAAGGAACTGGCCAGATACTGAATTGTTTCTGGCCTCTTTTCTTCATCTTAATACCTGTCATGTACATGTATATTGCAGTATGTATGGGGAGGTTATGTTATAGTTCTCTGTAGTATTCCATCATGTGAATATACAATTATGTAGCCTGTTAATAAAGTTAGATAGTTTCAAACTTTTGCCTTTTATTGATAAACCCCTCAGAAACATTTTGCACGTGTATTTTGATTGAATAAGCAAACATTTCTTTTGGATTATACTTATATGTGAATATAATACATAATAAAGTAGGCTTATGAGCAGCTTCTATAAACATCACAGTTTTCTAAAGTTTGATTCAATTTGCACTGCTATCAGCAATGTTTGAGGATTCTATTGTTTTATATACTTGTTAACCCTTGGTATTTCTATTTTATACCATATACAAAAATGTATTTCTATTCTGATATGGACAGTGGAATGATTTTTTGTTCAAATTTTTTCCTGATAAGTAATGATGTTGGGCACCTTTTTACATATTTACTGGCTGTTTGGATATCTCCTTTGAAGTAATTATTCAAGTCATTTTCTCATTTAAAAAATAGGGTAATTAGTTGTTTTCCTATTGTATTGGAGGAATTTTAAAATGCACATGTAAGTCCATATAAGTGTACATGTTTGTGTTTGTGTATGTATAGATAATATATATGTACCTATGGGTAATACATTCATACATACACAGTAATCTTCTTCTCCCTATCTTCCCCAGACTATGCCTTACTTATCCTAAATGATATTTTTTGATAGCCAATATTTTTAATTTAAATGAAGTTTGATTTATCAACTTTGCCTTTCATAGTTAGTGCTGTGTCCTAATTAAGAAATTCATTACTGTTCTTGCTGAGGCCAGAAGAACAATGTGGAAATTTTATGAGTTAAGTTTTGTATTGGATCAAAGTGGGGTTTTGGGGTATATGTATGTTTGCTCATAAATGTCCAGTGATTGTTCTTTTACCTGTGTTAGAAATCAGTGGATATATTTGTGTGTGCTTGTTTTCATCTATTTGTCCATCTTGATGCCAGTTACATACAGCATTGGTTACTGTAGCTTTATAATAATTTTTGAAATCAGGTAGTAGAAGTCCTGAATCTCCTTCACTTCCTTCAAAATTTCTCGGCTCCTTTCGGACCTGTGAATTTCCATATGAATTCTAGACTCAGCTTGGAAATTCCTACAAAAGAACCTGCTGCGATTTTGATTGGGATTGTATTGACGATGCATTTTGTGTTGGGGGAGGAGCAATTGACATTTATCTTCTACCTCAGCAATAAATGAAAAGGCATACTTTATTACTCTCTTCAGCATGGCACAGTTTCAGAATTTTAACAATTTCCATCCTGATGGGTGAGAAACAGTGTTTCAATATTGTTATAATTTGCATTTGTTTAATTTTAAGAAACATGGGAGGTGGTCTCATGTATTTAATGACTGTTGGTCTTATTATTTCTTTTATGGACTGTCTCTTCATACTTTTTCCTCATGTTTCTGCTGGATTGTGGCCTTTTCAGTTTTTAGGAGGACTATATATTGGGTACAATAGCTTTCTGTTTGAGGTATAAGTTGTGTGTTTTCCTCTAATCTGTGATTTGGCTTTTGACTGTTTTTATGATAAAATTTTTAAATTAAATGTATTAATCTTCTATTGTTTCTGGTATTTTAATGATAATTAGAACTATTTTCTCTCCTCTTAAGTTATAAAGAAAGTCATTCATTTTTTTCATAATG
Organism: Sturnira hondurensis; assembly: GCF_014824575.4. Lineage (NCBI taxonomy): Eukaryota > Metazoa > Chordata > Mammalia > Chiroptera > Phyllostomidae > Sturnira > Sturnira hondurensis. The sequence goes on along the minus strand of NW_028080183.1, from coordinate 117,135 downwards.
TGATTGTATGGTTTTATTTATTTTTTATATTTGAATATCTGGTCATTTTAGAAATTTTACCAGTGTATGGTGTGCAGAATGGATCCAACTATATGTTTTTCCAGAAGACCATCATGTGGTTCTATAGACATTTATAAAAAGCCCATCTTTTCCCCATGGGTTTGAGCAGTTGCCTTCATTCTATACAAAGTTTCATAGGCATCTGGGATATTTTTTGTTTCCCATTGCGTTCTATGGTCTTTCAGTCTATTCATAACTCAATGCCCAACTGCTTGGATTACAGAAGCTTTATAATATTTCATGTCTTGGTGGCAACTTCCCACATGTCATTCTTTTTTATGGTTTTCCTGGCTATTCATGTTTAACCCCAACTTTATAATTAATCTGCCTAATTGTAGAAGATAACTTAAGGGTATATTTATTGATTGCATCTTAAATTTATAAGTAAACTTAGGAAGAATTAACATCTTTGGGTCTTGCGACTTCCAATCTTGAAGTGCGGCAAAACTCCCCATTTTTTTCAGGTCAACTTCAGTATCTTTAGGAGTTTTTTATAATTTTTTTCATCCATTTGAGCACATTGTTATTACATTCATGCATGGGAATTTTATTTTACTTTTGCAACTGTAACGAGAGTTTTCTCTTTCATTGTATTTTCATATTATTATTTATTTGTATGTATCAATTATATGCTAATTTTATACTTGGTAAAGTAAATATTATATGTACAATGTTTTCCATGTATTCTTTCAGGTTTTCCAAACATGTAATAAAGTATTTTATAATTAAAAATAATATTACCTCTTTTCCTCTTATTCCATTTGCATGCCTCTTATTCCATTTCCATCTATAACTGCATTTTCTAATACTTCATTTAATACATTGTTAAATAATACTAAAGACTGTAGTCATCTTGGTTTTATTAGTTCTAATTAGGAATGCCTCTAGTGTTTCCTAATTAAGTGGCTGACTTTTGCTCTGAGTCGTACCTATTTTTCATCAACCTAGAGAAGTATCCATCATTCCCAGATTCGAAAGTAAGTATTTTGAAAGCATGAAAAGGTGTTGAATTCTGTCAACTTCTTTTCATCTTCTTTGGAATTTGTTCCCTCAAATATTCCTCATCATTCTTATATCTTTAAATATCTCTACAGACTCTTGTACATTTAAACATATGCAAGTCTGCTTTTACCCTGAGGAATTCCCTTTGATTTCCCTTCCCCTTTTCTTTCCAAAATTAAGAGGAGTGACCAGTGCTTCTTTCTTCTTTGCATTCATGATCTCGTGGCTAATTTTGTATGTTATTTATGCAATTTTTGCCCATGTCTCCCTTTGTACCCTAGTGTTGTAGTGTAGCAGCCCTATTCAAATGCAGTTATATTTCAAAATCTGACCAATCAGTGCCAATGAGACTTCACATCTGATTTTTCAGGGCTTCTCTGACCCTGAGTTCAGCTCCTATTTATGTGACTTTGTTTTTCTTTTTTTTAGAAAAATATTTTATCAATTATGCTATGGACTTTTCTCAGTTTTCCCCCTTTATGTCCTCTCTGCCATGTACCCCCAAACCCTCCAGCCTCCCCCTGCTTTGCTCATGCTTCTTGGTTGTACATACAAGTTCTTTGACTCCTCTATTTCCTATACCATTCTTTTTAAAAAATTTTTTATTTAACTCTTGTCAAGTACAGTTTTCTTTTTTGTATTCCCAGCCCTGCCCCCCATCCAGTGCTCCCCACCTCCCTCCCATCTCTGCCCCCAACCTTAGTTATTGTCCATGTGTTCCTGATACTTGTTCATGTGAGTCCTTCCCCTTTTCCCCTGTGATTCTCTCCCCTCTCCCCTCTGAACCCTGTCAGCAAGTTCTGTATTTCAGTGTCTTTGGGTACATTTTGCTTGCTTGTTTGTTTCGTTGTTTAGATTCCTGTTAAAGGTGATATCATATGGTATTTGTCTTTCATTGCCTGGCTTATTTCGCTAAGCATAATGCTTTCCAGTTCTATCCATGATGTTGCAAAGGGTAGTAGTTCCTTCTTCCTTTCTGCAGCATAGAATTCCATTGTGTAAATGTACCATAGTTTTTTTATCCAGTCATTGACCAATGGGCATTTAGGTTGCTTCCAACTCTTGGCTATTGTAAATTGTGCTGCTATGAACATCGGGGTGCATAGGTTCTTTTGGATTGGTGTTTCAGGGTTCTTAGGATATACTCCTAGCAGTGGAATTGCTGGGTCCAAAGGCACGTAAATTTTTAGTTTTCTTAGAAAATTCCACACTGCTTTCCATAGTGGTTGTACCAGTCTGCAATCCCACCAACAGTGATCTAGAGTCCCCTTTTCCCCACAACCTCTCCAACACTTGTTGTTTGTTTCTTTGTTCATGGTAGCCATTCTGACTGGTGTTAAGTGGTATCTCATTGTGGTTTTGATATGCATCTCTCTGATAGCTAGTGATATCGAGCATCTTTTCATGTGTTCCTATACCATTCTTAACCTTTCCCTGTCTATTTTATGCCTATCAATTATGCTTCTTATATCCTGTACCCTTCCTACCCCATTGTGCCTACAGGCATTCTCCCCATCCCTACAGGAAACCCTCCATGTGATATCCATTTCTCTGATTCTCTTCCTCTTCTAGTTGTTTGCTTAGTTTTTGTGTTAATTTTTTCAAAATATTCAGTTGTTGATAGTTTTGAGTTTCTTGTCATTTTACTGGCTGGTGTGGCTCAGTGCATTGAGCACCAGACTATGAACCAAAGGGTTGCTGGTTTGATTCCCAGTCAGGGCACACAGCTGGGTTGTGAGACAGGTCCCCAGTGGGGGGACTTGAGAGGCAACCACACACTGGTGTTTATGTGATTGATTACTGTCCTGAAATCTAAGCATCAGGCCACAAGGTGGAAGGAGTCACTCTATGTGACCCAAATTTGAAGGTGTTATGCCCTCTTCAATTTTTCAGTGCATATGAGGCTTCAGTTATGCAAGATGAATAAATTCTAGAGATCTGCTATATGATGCAGAGCCTCTAGTTATCAATACTGTATCATGCACTTACAAATTGTTTTGAGGATTTATCTCATGTTAAGTGATCTTACCACGATAAAAAATCAAACCAAGAAAGCTAAGACACCCATACTAGGAACAGAGCATTATAAAGCCCACTATAGACCTGGCTGGTGTAGCTCAGTTTATTGAACATGGGCCTGTGAAATGGGTCGCCAGTTCGATTCGCAGTCAGGGCACATGCCTGGGTTGCAGGTCAGGTCCCCAGTAGAGGACACATGACAGGCAAACACACATTGATGTTTCTCTTCCACTCTCTCTCCTTTCCCTCCCTTCTCTCTAAAAATAAATAAAGTAATTAAAAAAATTTAAAAGCCTACTATATATCATGTCATTTTTATGAGAAAATACATAGCATTATTTAAGAAAGTAAATTTAAGAAAGATTGCATCATTCAATTAACACCAGGTATTGAAGGAAATTTTTCACAGTTACTGGGCATAATTTGATTCCTGTATTCTTTTTAAAATGTAGTAATTCTGGAAGTGTGGAATAATAAGTGAATAAAAGCATGAATCATTCATATAGTGACCTTCTGCCTGGCCACTGTGGAAAGCAGTATGGAGTTGTCTCAGGAAAGTCAAAGGTGGAACTGCCTCATAACCCAGCAATTCCAAATCCAGCAATATACCCAAAGAAACCCAAAACACTAATTCAAAGATTCTCTGCTCCCTGCTGTTCATTGCAGCATTATTTACAATTGCCAAAATATGGAGGCAGCCAAAGTGTCCATCAGTGGATGTGTGCATTATAAACCTGTGGTACATTAACACAATGGAAGACTACCTGGCTGAAAAAGAGAGGGAAATGTTAGCTCTTGGGAGAGCATGGAAGGACCTGGAGAGTTTTAGGGTAAATGAAATAAGCCAGTCAGAAAAGAAAAATACCATTTGATTTCACTTAGCTGTGGATTCTAATGAACAGAATGAACTAACAAACAAAATAGAAGCAGAATTATGGATACAGAGAACAGACTGACACAGAGGGGATTGGAGGAAAAGGTCAAGAAATTAAGCAAAAAGGCTCTGGCTGATATAGCTCAGTGGATTGAACATGGGCCTGTGAGCCACACCATCACGCTTTGATTCCCAGTCAGGGCACATGCCTGGGTTGCAGGCCAGTTCCCAGCAGGGGACTCAATAGAGGCAACCATACATTGATATTTCTCTCCTTCTCCCCTTCCCTTCCCCTCTAAAAGATAAATAAATAAAATCTTAAAAGAAATTAAGAAAAAAGAACCTTATAGGCAGACAACAGTTGAGTTATCACCAAAGTGAAGGAGGTGGAGGAGGGAGAGAGTGGATAAGTGGTCATAAAAGGAGACATGACTTGGGGTGGTGAACACACAATACAACATACAGGTTATGTGTTATAGAAATACCCATGAAACCTACATAAGTTTATTGGCCAAGGCCACCCCAATAAATTCAATTAAAAACTAAATTAAAAATAGAAGAAGATAAAATGTGAAAAGGTCTTCTTTTAAAGGAATAACAAAGTTAGAAATATGAATAATCAACTGGCAATAAATACATATTTATCCACACTTATTTTATGTGCAGATAGATTAACTGCTGCCATCAAAAGACATACAGTGGCTTAAAGGTAACAAAATAAGACCTTGCCATGTATCATCTTCAGATCAAAGACTCTCACAGACTGAAAGTAAGGGGATGCAAAAAATGTCATACATGAAAATGGAAACAAAGGAAAGACAAAAAGCTTTGATAGCAATACTTATTCCAGAAAAAATAGACTTTAAAACAATGGCTGTAATATGCAACAAAAAGGACCCAGTAACTTCACTTCCAGGTATTTATCCAAAGAAACCTGTATCTTCATTGCAGCATTATTTACAATAGCCAAGATATGGAAGCAACATGAGTGCCCATCAATAGATGAGTGGAGGAAGAAGGGGTGCAGACATACAATGGAATATGACTCAGCCACCAAAAAGAATGAGATCTTGCACCACAACAACATGGATGGTCCTAGAGGGTGTTATTTTGAGTGCAATAAGTCAGACAGAGAATGACAAATGCCAGATTATTTCACTTCTTTGTGGAACTTAAAAAACAAAATAAGCAACAAGCAGAAAAAAAGAGACTCATAAATGCAGAGAATATTTTGATGGCTATGAGATTAGACACTTTGTGGGGAAGAGTGAGAAAAGTGAGAGGATTTAAGGATTAGGATGTAGAAATTGGTAGTTGCAGAATAGTGGTGGCGAGGGAAAGTAGAGCCCAGGAAATAGAGTCAATAATTCTGTAGTAACTATGTATGGAGCCAGATGGGGAATAGATTTATTGAGGTGATCTATCTGTAAGTTGTATAAATGTCTAATCGTGGGGTTGCACCATTGAAACTAAGATGATATTGTACATCAACTGTGATTGTAAAATAAAGGGAAATAAATTATATATTTTAAAAAGAAAATTAATAATATAGAAATCCTCTTTATTTTTGTCATTTCACTTAAAATGATAATGAACTCTATGTCAGATAGGAACAGCAGCACTAATTTTAAGTGCAACACATTTTTCTTCTGTTTTTTTTTTTTTTTTGTTATTGTTAGTGACACCTGTTTTAATACTCGCGGCCTGATGTCATTATCGAATGTGTCTCTCAGGTCTGTTCTCTGCCAACATTTGGTTAGTATAGAGACAGATATTGGTGGTGTCATGACCCACCCAGTGGCAAAGGTCAGCATGTCTTTCTCTAAGCACAACACCATCAACCATGGCACATGGTGCAACACACCTGCTCTCATCAAACTCTCTTTATTCAGCACCTATTCACAAGTGGTTGAATTTTGTAGCCATAAGCGTTACAACTGACTATATTTGTCTGGTAGGTACTCATTCTTATTTTCCTCCCTTCTAAGGCAGATGCAAAAGCTGCTCTTTCTTCCCTTTGCATCAGGAAAGTGCTTTACTTGAGCTCACCTCCTGGGACCAAGAACTACATTGGTGGTTCTCAGGTGAATCTGAATCACACAGTGGATTTGCAAAAACACAGATTCCAGGGCCCATTCACAGAGTTTTGACCCAGTAGGTCTCGGGTAGTACTTGAGACTATTTATTAATAAGAAGTTCCCCAGTGACGCCTCTCCTGCTGCCTGGCGAGCAACCATTGAGAACTGCCATCTGTTACAGCAGAGCAGCAGCCATGCAGAACTATCCTCTGAGCACCTCATTTCCTGAGGCCAAAACTCTGAGATTAGTGTTTTGACTTGGAGAAATGGTGATATATCATTTTATTTTTCAGTTTTCTTTACTGAGCATTCTGAATTTGAACCTTTTTCTTTCTAAAAAGTGATAGGTTTCGTTTTCTCCCCAAATGTTTTTTCTCCTTTTTTCTTTTGCATGCAGCCTTCTCTACTCTTCATTTGATTTCCTTCCCAACACTCTTGCATTGGGTTCCCCAAAGACCCTGAGATGAAGACTTAGGTGAGAGTGATTTGTCAGGAAGCCTCCCAGGTAAACCCAGTGAGAACTCAGAAGTGAGACCCTAGGAGGCTGAGAAAGTGTGTGCGGAAGTGCCCTGTGACAACCGTCAGTGAGCGACCACACACCTTGTGCTGGTTCTATGAGATCATAGGGATTTTCAGCCAAGAGTTTGTGATGTTGAGAGAAACGGCTGGACCTGACCACAATGTTGAATTTGCTGCTAGTTCTGGGTGGTTTAAATAAACAATGAGGCTCAGCTCGCCTCCCAGGGATCCTGGAGTTGGCAAGTGAGGAAGAGTGAGCTGGGGAGAAGGGAAGCACATGATGCTGCTCCTGCACATACATAAACTAAAACTAAACTAAACCAAAGGGAAGTAAGTTTAAAAACCATTTTCTTAAGATTATTATGCACCCTAACATGACCTCTTCACAGACTGGAGCATTGCCTTTTGGTAAAACTGATTAGTCCTGAAAGAGAGAACTGGATCCGAAGGATAGGAGCTGCCTAGTGATACTGACCACTGAAACACGGGAAGAGTGAAGTGCTCTTGTTGACCTCTCTGGCCAAAGCACATCTGTGTTCTATCAGCATAGGACACTTTCACTTTCAAGAAAAGAGCCAAGGATCACAAAGCAGTTTTTGAAACTTTGAACGTGGAAGGAGACTTAAGTGAAACAAAGAATGCTGTGAGGTAGTTGCTGTATCACACAGTTCTGTTTGGGTTGTGGGTACCTGTAACATATATGCTTGGGGGTGGGGGAGATGTTTCTAGATTTTTGAAAAATCCTGCAAATGATAACTTCAAAGGATCATTCTCACATTTTCTGCCCCTGCTGGTTGAAAAGTACAACTTCAGACAAGGTTATTTCACACTGTGGGTCACAATTTGAAAGTAGACCATGGCACTAACTCCATAGGGCAGAACTCTTAGGAAAATCCTAGGAATATCAGCAACAAGGAGATGTCTGCAGCTATAAACTTGACCATCAGATCCAAGGGAAGCACCAGCATAATCTTGGATGTGGGCCTCTGTGGTGAAGCAGTGTGGTACCTGTGAGCATATACTATACTATGCAGTTGTGTGTGGAAGTGACATGATATTGCTGAATGTGCACATGCAGACTAGGTAGGATGGCCAGAGTGACGACAACAGCATCAGGCAGCTGGCCCTGGGAGGGTGTCTGCAGTCCCAGCCTTGGGAGTGTCTATGGGTGGAGCAAAAATTGACTCTCTAAATAACATACAAGGATATGGGCCAGGACATTATAGGCAGGGTTTATTGTGTATAGGACTCAATTGGTGGTCAGGCCAGGCTGCTTTCTACAAGTGGGTGGAGCCCTGTGGCTTTATACTGCCCTCTCATTAATGAAGTATGTGCAGTGGGATACTGGGGATGAGGTGGGAAGGGGTGCCGAGAGGCTGCCCATTTACTTGATGTTGAATGTAGTATGAGTTTACTTAAATACATCAGAGGTCTTGATGTATTTTGTTGTGCAGGTGGCACTGGAGATCCAAAACTTGACTGGGACAGTTACCCTAGTGAGGTCTTTATCTTCATGACAGATTCAACTCTCATTTTTGATTATGCCCTCAAACTTCTCCTCTTTTGGTATTAAATTTTGCTTTCTCCCACATGTCTTTTGCCAAAATATTTTAATCTCATTATTGCAATTGTGTTTGAGACCCCAACAATTGCCTAGAAATGTTGAAAAATGCATGAATTGGTAGAGGAAAGATCATGACCTTTGAAAACTGAAGACATAGACTGCCATAGAATACATTTCTCTTCTTTTCCTTTGTTCTTTTGGTATTTAGGAATGTTTTTCTGTTTAAAAAATTATTTTTTGTTGTCCAATTATAGTTCTCTGCATTTACTCCCCACCACTCCCCCACCACCCTGGCCATAACTACCTTCCTCCCTTACTTCCACCCCTGCCCCCCAGTTGGTTTTGTCCATGTGTCCTTTATACTAACTCCTGAAAAACCTTCCCTATTTTCCCCTTAATCCCTTCCATTCTTTCTCTGGTTACTGCCAGATTGTTATTAATATCAATGTCTCTGGATATATGTTGCTTGCTTTTTTCTTTTGTTGATTAGGTTCCATGCATTTCTTACTATGTGACCTGTTAAACTTTGTTAAAAATGCATATTGTACTATGTGACTTTGGGTGACTCATACATACTTCAACTTTATTATCTTTAAAATGAAAAAGTGATACAATCTTAATGCTTTGTGAGGATTAATTAGCACATGGTTTGTGTGAAGGGGCTTTGTGAGCCATAGAGTATATTGTAAGTGTCACATCTTGCCTTGACTTCAGGCTCAGTGAGTATAGAAATGGAGAAGGAACCACTGGAAAATCAGCTGTTCAAATGTCACCCTTGTGTTCCAATCTCTCAGGCTCATAGCATCCTGTCAGTCGGTTCTCAGCATCACTAATGGGTTGCCTGGGTCTGGGGATATGTCTGGTGATGTGATTATTAGTGACTGAAAACTTGGCTCACTAGGGGAAATTGTACTGCCACTGATAAAACCTAAACCAGACAAAAAAGTTTCTGGAAATAATATACAAATATCCTTCATGAATTTAAATGCAAAAAATAAACTGGAAAAATGGGCCAAAAAAATCTAACAGAACAGAAAAGTAGTTCAATATAATTTGAAGTACAGTTTGACCCTAGGAACATAAGTTTGACTTCATATTGAGAAATCAGTTAATGTCCTATGTAAAGGAGATAGAAAAATCTCAACTAAACAACCTAAGCCTACATCTACAAGAAGTAGAGGAACAATGACAAACAAAGGTCAGAGCAAAGAGAAGGAAGGAAATAATCAAGATCAGGGCATGCACTGGCTAGTGTAGCTCAGTGGACTGAGTGCAGGCCTGGGAACCACGTGATCGCAGTTCGATACCTAGTCAGAGTAGATGCCTCGGTTGCAGGCCATTCCCCAGTAGGGGACTCAAGAGAGGCAACCGTACATTGATATTTCTCTCCTTCCCTTCCCCTCTAAAAATAAATAAATAAAATAAAATAAAAGATCAGGGCAGAATTAAATGACACACAGACTGAAAGAGCAATTCAAAGGTTCAGTAAATCCAGGATCTGGATCTTTGAAAAGGCATATAAAATTGACAATCTTTTACTCAGACTCGTCAAGAAAAAGAGAGAGGACCCAAATAAATAAAATCAAAAATGAAAGAGGAGAAGTCATGATCGATACCACAAAAATACAAAAGATTGTAAGAAATTACTATGAACAACTACATGCCAAAAAATTGGGCAACCTGGGTGAAATGAAGAAATTTCTTCAAACATATAATCTTCCAAAACTGAATCAAGAAGAAGCAGAAATCATGAAGAGACTATCAACAACTAGTGAAATTGAAGCAGTGATCCAAAATCTCACAGCACACAAAGCCCTGGACCACTGGGCTTCACAGTTCAATTTTACCAAATATTCAAGGAAGAACTAACTCCCATCTTGTCAAACTATTCCAAAAAATTCAAGATGAGAAAAAACTCCCAAACTCTTTTTACAAGGCCAGTATCATTCTAATTCTAAAACCAGGTAAAGACTCAACAAAGAAAAAAAACTACAGGCCAATATCACTGATGAACATAGATGCTTAATTCCTCAACAATACACTCCATGTGTGAGTTCAGAAATACATTAAAAAAATCATACACCATGGTCAAGTGGGATTCATCCCAGGGATGCAAGGATGCTACGATATTCACAAATCAATAAACATAATACTCCACATAAACATAATGAAGGACGAATTCATATGGTCAGATCAAAAGATGCTGAAAAACCTTTTGATAAAATCCAGCACCCATTTGTGATAAAAACACTGAGCAAAGTGGGACTAGTGGGAGGATACCTTAACATAATAAAAGCCATATACATGAAACCTATAGGCAACATTATCCCCAATGGGAAAAACCTAAATCTTTCCCCTTAAGATCAGCAACAACACATGGGTGTCCACTTTCACCACTCCTACTCAATATAGTACTGGAAGTTCTAGCCACAGCAATCAGACAAGAACAAGCACTAAAAGGTATCTAAACTCAACAGGAAGATGTAAAAGTGTCATTATTGTGGATAATATTATAGTGTACATAGAAGACCCTACAGTCTCCATGCAAAAACTACCTGACTCAATCAGTGAATTCGGAAAAGTAGTGGGATACAAGGTCAATATTCAGCAATTGATGGAATTTTTGTACACCAACAATGAAATATCAGAAAGAGAATCTAGGGCAGAAATTTTATTTACTGAAGCAAGAAGAAAATAAAGTACCTAGGAATAAACTTAACCAAGAAGGTTAAAGGCCTGCAACAGCAGAAGAGACTTAATCAAGAATATTGATTTCTTTGTAGGCCACTCCTCCAGAGGCCAGGCATGTGGCACATTCAGGGAGCCTTGGTGACTCCATCATGACCCTGCACCCTGGAGGAGGAGAGAGGACCTGCAAAGATAGCAATAGAAACAAGAAGGGAGAGAGAGAAACATCGCTGTGGGAGAAGCTTTGATTGGCTGCCTCCCACATTCGCCCAGACTGGGGATCACAGGAGATTGTATGCGTCTGGACTGGGGATTGACTCTGCAACCCAGATCCAACTCATAAGCCTTCTCTCCCCAACAAGAAACTTATGTTTTGTCCATCCTTTCTTAAAAGTGGCAAGTTGAGTTGAAGATTACGGTTAACACTATATTTAGCCTAAAGATCCTCTGTTTCTTCTCTACCAGCTGTGACTGTAAATATCATAACATACTCTTCTGCTGTCATAAACCATTTTGCCTCCCCATCAAACTGATCACACACACACACACACACACACACACACACACACACAAAGGAGTAGATGGAAGCAGAGAACATCAAGATACCTGAAGCAGACTGTGCCACTGAATTTCACAGGTACTCTACCACAGGAGTTCACACCATAAACCCAGGTAGTCAGAACACATCAATTTAAGAAGCTGCGGCTAACAAGAAGAGTGTCACAACAATGGGAAGACAAAGAAACAATCCCCAAATGAAAGAAAAGGAGGAAGCTTCAGAAAGAATGTTAGATGTAATAGAGGCAAGTCAACTATCAGATATTGAATTCAGAGCACTGATTATCAGGAAATTCAAAGAGCTCACAATGAGCTACTAGAAACTACAGGGAACTACAGTGAACTCACTGCAAACTACATCAACATGAAGAAGGAAATAGAAACTATCAGCAAAGGCCAAGAAGAAATGAAGAATACAATTTCTAAACTGAAGAACACAGTACAAGGAATCAAAAGCAGGATCAATGAAGCAGAAGATCAGATCAGCGAGTTGAAGGACAAAGTAGAAAAAACCTCCAGAAAGAGCAAGAAAAAGAAAAGAGGCTCAGAAAGAATGAAGAGGGGTTAAGAGAAATGCAAGACAATGTGAAACGTAATAATATCTGAATAATAGGGATACCAGAAGGAGAAGAAGGAGAACAAGGGATAAAAAACCTATTTGAAAAAGTAACGAGGGAAAGCTTCCTTAATTTGATGAGAGAAACAAATCACACAAATCCAGGAAGAACAATGAATCCCAATCAAGAGAAAGCCCAAAAAGCGACTTCAAGACATATCATTAAAATGGCAAAATTCCAAGACATAGAGAGAATCCTAAAGGCAGCAAGGGAGAAAAAGGAAGTAACATACAGGGAGCCAAAATAAGGTTAGCTACTGACTTCTCAATGGAAATACTCGAAGCAAGAAGAGAATGGCAAGAAATATTCCAAGTAGTGAGAAACAGGCCTACAACCAAGGCTACTTTACCCAGCAAGTCTCTCAATCAAGATAGAAGGCCAAATAAAGAGCTTCCAAGACAAAAGAAGTCTAAAAGAATACGCCTCCACCAAACCAGCTCTACAAGAAATACTAAAAGGACTGCTTTAAGGAAAGGAAGGAAAAGAGAGAGATAGAGAGGAACACAGGTACACAAATGGCAATGAANACCATAAACCCAGGTAGTCAGAACACATCAATTTAAGAAGCTGCGGCTAACAAGAAGAGTCTCACAAACAATGGGAAGACAAAGAAACAATCCCCAAATGAAAGAAAAGGAGGAAGCTTCAGAAAAAATGTTTGATGTAATAGAGGCAAGTCAACTATCAGATATTGAATTCAGAGCCCTGCTTATTCATTCAAAGAGCTCACAATGAACTACGAGAAACTACAGGGGAGCTACAATGAACTCACTGCAAACTATATCACCATGAAGAAGGAAATAGAAACTATCAGCAAAGGCCAAGAAGAAATGAAGAATATAATTTCTAAACTGAAGAACACAGTAGAAGGAATCAAGAGCAGGATCGATGAAGCGGATCAGATCAGTGAGTTGGAGGACAAAGTAGAAAAAACCTCCAGAAAGAGCAAGAAAAGGGAAAAAGGCTCAGAAAGAATGAAGAAGGGTTAAGAGAAATGCAAGAGAATGTGAAACGTAAGAATATCCGAATAATACGATCGGGGCAGATGGCGGCGGACTAGGACAAATGATTTCGATTCTCTCCACGCACCAGAGAAGGGCCTGGCTGATCTGCGGAAGAGCACAGCAGATGCCAAACTGGGACCCAGCATATAAGAGGGCAGGACTCCAGAGACTGTAGCGGACACTCGATGCCCAGAGGTTGGGGAGAGGAGACGACCGCAGATCGACAAGGTACGAGGGAGCAGCACAGAGGCGGTGGCGGGCCCCCTGCCAGGCTAAGCCAGGGCCCGGGCGGGCCGCCCAGGTCTCTGAGAGCCGAGGGTGGGCAACACCGTCTCTGGAAGATACCTGGTCACCGGCACCACCCCTGTCTGGCAGGGCGCAGATTGGAAAACACCATAAGAGATTGGTCTTCCAGTAGTGGCAGAGAGAGGAGTGAGCTTTCGGAAGCAAACCAGAAAGCTCCGATAACCCGTGGAGTCAGGTTGCTGGCTTAGGAGAACTGAGAGTTGCCAGAGCACTCCCTGCTTCGAGAGGCCCGTGGCTGCCTTCGAGCAGTCCTGGGGAATCTCGGGCTGCTGTCAGGGCCTCCAGAAGTGGGTCAGTTTCGAGCTCCATCCCTACTCAGCCAGCACAGAGCAGCTCCATCCCTGCTCGCCTGGGGGCAAGGCGGCGCAGGCCAGCTCCCTCCCTGCTCCGTCCCTGCTAGGCTGGTGCAGACTAGAAGATACTGTGAGTCAAGCACTGATCTTCGGCTTGACCGGCTGCAAATCGCGCGCGCCTTCCCGGTCCCCGGGAGGCCCGCGCCATAGCCAGCGCCTGCTCCCTCAGCCTCGAGGGCCTTCCCGGCCCCCACGGCTTCATTGGCCTCGGGTCTCGCGCGCATTCCCAGCCCCCGAGGGGCCCTGAGCAGGCCGTCTACTCGGGAAATTGCCAGTCGCCAGAGCTTTTCTGGTGGGGCGGGGTCTGCGCCGACCCTCGGCTTGGGGAATTGAGAGTCGCCCAGGTGATCCCTGTGGCACAGGACCTACACCGGCTGGCGAATAAATTCGGGGAGTCTCTGGCTGCTGGCTGGGCCCCTGGAAGAGAGCCAGTCGCCAGCTTCACCCTTACTCAGTCGGCGCAGACAGGGAAACACAGGGAGTCAGGCTGTTGCTGTTGGTTTGGGAGAATTGTGAGTTGCCCTGTGTATTCAGTCACAACACATGGAAAAGTCCACACCCAAGCCTACGGGAACAAGAAAACCAGGCTGGGAGCACGCACCCTCATGTCAGACCAGGGCTGGGAAGCCTGGGAGAAAATCCGCTCTCAGTAGGGCGTGGGTGAGAGGCACCAGTCTGGATCTTGGGGGGTACTGGCAAGACCAGTTGAGTGCCAAGGCATGAGAAGAGCCACAATAACAGCCCCTCAGACTGCTGTAGTTAGTGAGACCAGACGGTTTGATCCACTGGACACCAACAGGAGGAGTAGTGGGAGCAGAGAAGATGAAGATACCTACAGGAAACTGCACCACTGAATCCCACAGGTATCCTCCACAGAAGTTCACGCCATAAACTCAGAGGACCAGAACAGATCAATCTACGAAGCTGAGGCCAACGAGAAGAGCAGCACAAACAATGAGGAGACAAAGAAATAACCCCCAAATGAAAGAAAAGGAGGAAGCCTCAGAAAGAATGTTAGATGAAATAGAAGCAAGTCAACTATCAGATGTGGAATTCAAAGCATTGGTTATCAGGAAATTCAAAGAGCTAACAACGAGCTACCAGAAACTACAGGGGAGCTACAAGGAACTCTCCGCAAACTATACCAGCATGAAAAAGGAAATAGAAACCATCAGCAAAGGCCAAGAGGAAATGAAAAATACAATTTCTGAATTGAAGAACACAGTAGAAGGTATGAAGAGTAGGATTGATGAGGCGGAGGACCGCATAAGTGAGCTCGAAGACAGGGTGGAAAGAATCTCCCAGACGGACGAGGTAATGGAAAAGAGAATTAGAAAAAATGAGGAGAGTCTAAGAGAAATGCAAGACAATATGAAACGTAATAATATCCGAATAATAGGGATACCAGAAGGAGAAGAAGAAGAACAAGGGATAGAAAACCTACTTGAAAGAGTAATAACAGAAAATTTTCCTAAGATGAGAGGAGAGAAAGTCACGCAAATCCAAAAATCGCAGAGAGTCCCAGGCAGGTGGAACCCAAAGAGGCCTACTGCAAGACACATCATCATTAAAATGGCAAAACTCCAGGACAAAGAGAGAATCCTAAAGGCAGCAAGGGAGATAAAGGAAGTAACATACAAGGGGGTCCCAATAAGGTTGGCTACTGACTTCTCAATGGAAACATTCCAAGCAAGAAGACAATGGCAAGAAATATTCCAAGTAATGAGAAACAGAGGCCTACAACCAAGGCTACTGTACCCAGCAAGGCTCTCAATCAAGATAGAAGGCCAAATAAAGAGCTTCCAAGACAAAAGAAGTCTAAAAGAATATGGCTCCACCAAACCAGCTCTACAAGAATTACTAAAAGGGCTACTTTAAGGAAAGGAAGGAAAAGAGAGAGACGGAGAGGAACACAGGTACACAAATGGCAATGAATAACTACCTATCAAGAATAACCTTAAATGTAAATGGATTAAATGCACCAATTAAAAGACATAGAATAGCTGAATGGTTAAGAAAGCATGACCCACAAAAATATACTGCCTACAAGAGACCCACCTCAGGTCAAAAGGCCATCACAGACTAAAAGTGAAAGGATGGAAACAAATTTTCCAAGCGAATGGACAAGAAAAAAAAGCCGGGGTAGTAATTCTCATATCAGAAAAAATAGACTGCAAAAACACGGCCACAGAGAGACCCAAAAGGTCACTTCATATTCCTCAAGGGAAGAATCCACCAAGAAGACATTAACATCATAAATATATATGCACCCAACACAGGAGCACCCAAATATATAAAGAAAATCCTAGAGGACACCAAGAAAGATATTGACAGCAACACAATTATAGTAGGGGATTTTAACACCCCACTGTCAAAAATGGACAGATCTTCCAAACAAAATATCAACAAAGATATAGCAGCATTAAACGACACTCTAGAAGAAATGGACCTAATTGATATATATAGAGCCATCCATCCCAAAGAAACTAAATACACTTTCTTTTCAAACGCACATGGAACATTTTCAAAGATAGATCACATGATAGGACACAAAACCAGTCTCAACAACTTCAGGAAAATAGAAATCATACCAAGCATCTTCTCTGATCACAAGGGACTGAAATTGGAAACCAACCCCACAGGAAAAAACCC
The DNA here is from genome assembly GCF_014824575.4 of Sturnira hondurensis. Taxonomy (NCBI): domain Eukaryota; kingdom Metazoa; phylum Chordata; class Mammalia; order Chiroptera; family Phyllostomidae; genus Sturnira; species Sturnira hondurensis. The sequence continues at coordinate 100,841 of NW_028080183.1, read as the reverse complement.
AAAACACCCAAAATCATGGAGACTGAATGGTAGGCTATTGAACAATGAATGGGTCAAGATTGAAATTAGGGAGGAAATCAAAAAACTCCTTGAAACAAATGAAAATGAACTCACCACAACCCAAAATTTATGGGACACAGTGAAGGCAGTCCTGAGAGGGAAGTTCATAGCGATACAGGCTCACCTAAAGAGGATAGAAACATTTCAAACAAACAACCTAACCCAACGCCTGCAAGAACTCGAGGAACAACAACAAAGACAGCCCAGAGCAAGTAGAAGGAAGGAAATAACCAAGATCAAAGCAGAATTAAATGACATAGAGACTAAAAGCACAATTCTAAAGATCAATGAATCCAGGAGTTGGTTTTTTGAAAAGATAAACAAAATAGACAAACCTTTAAGTAGGCTCATTAAGAAAAGAAGAGAGAGGACACAAATAAACACAATCAGAAATGAAAGAGGAGAGATTACAACTGATACCACAGAAATAGAAAGGATTGTAAGAAATTACTATGCGGAACTGTATGCCAAGAAATTTGAAAACCTGGGTGAAATGGACAAATTTCTAGAAAAATATAATCTTCCAAAACTCAATGAAAAAGAAGCAGAAAACCTGAACAGGCCAATAACAGCAAATGAAATTGAAGAAGTAATCAAAAAACTCCCATCACACAAAAGCCCTGGGCCAGATGGTTTCACAGGAGAATTCTACAAAGCTTTTAAGGAAGAGCTAACCCCTATTCTTCACAGACTATTCCAAAAAATCCAAAAGGAGGGAAAACTCCCCAACTCTTTCTATGAAGCCAGCATCACCCTAATCCCAAAGCCAGATAGAGACACAACAAAGAAAGAAAATTACAGACCAATATCACTGATGAACATAGATGCTAAAATCCTCAACAAAATATTGGCAAATCGCATCCAACAATACATCAAAAAGATCATACACCATGACCAAGTGGGATTCATCCCGGGGATGCAAGGATGGTTCAATATACGCAAATCAATAAATGTAATACACGAAATAAACAAAAGCAAAGACAAAAACCACATGGTCATATCAATAGATGCGGAAAAAGCTTTTGATAAGGTACAACACCCATTTATGATAAAGGTACTCAGCAAGGTGGGAATAGAGGGAACATTCCTCAATATAATAAAGGCCATATATGAAAGACCTACAGCCAACATCATACTCAATGGGCAAAAACTAAAAGCTTTTCCACTAAGATCAGGTACAAGACAAGGTTGCCCACTTTCACCACTTCTATTCAATATAGTATTAGAAGTTCTAGCTGCAGCGATCAGACAAGAAAAGGAAATAAAAGGCATCCAAATCGGAAAGGAGGAAACAAAACTGGCATTGTTTGCAGATGACATGATAGTGTACATGGAAAACCCTATAGCCTCTACCAAAAAACTGCTGGAACTAATAAATGAATTTGGCATAACAGCGGGATACAAAGTTAATATCCAGAAATCAAAGGCATTTTTGTATACCAACAATGAAGCAGCAGAAGCAGAAATCAGGAAAAAAATCCCATTCGATATAGCAAAAAGAAAAATAAAATATCTGGGAATAAACCTAACCAAGGAGGTAAAAGACCTGTATGCAGAAAACTACACAACACTGAAGAAAGAAATCAAGGAAGACACAAATAAATGGAAACATATACCGTGTTCATGGATTGGAAGAATTAACATCATCAAAATGTCCATACTACCCAAAGCAATTTACAGATTCAATGCAATACCTATTAAAGTACCAATGGCGTATTTCACAGACATAGAACAAACACTTCAAAAATTTATATGGAACCAGAAAAGACCCCGAATAGCTGCTGCAATTTTGAGAAAGAAGAACAAAGTAGGAGGGATCACAATACCTGATATCAAACTGTATTACAAGGCCACTGTAATCAAAACAGCCTGGTACTGGCACAAAAACAGGCACATAGACCAATGGAATAGAACAGAGAGCCCAGAAATAAACCCAACTCTCTACAGTCAATTAATATTCGACAAAGGGGGCAATAACATAAAATGGAGTAAAGACAGCCTTTTCAACAAATGGTGTTGGGAGAACTGGACAGCTACATGCAAAAAAATGAAACTTGAGCACCAACTTACACCATACACCAAAATAAATTCAAGGTGGATAAAAGACTTAAATATAAGCCGTGAAACCATTAAAGCCCTAGAGGAGAGCATTGGCAAGAAAATCTCAGATATTCAACGCAGCAAGATTTTTACTGATACGTCCCCTAGAGCAAGGGATATAAAGGAAAGAATAAACAAATGGGATCTTATCAAAATTAAAAGCTTCTGCATGGCGAAGGAAAACAGTATCAAGATAAAAAGAGAAGCAACAGCTTGGGGAAACATATTTGCCAATGATACCTCAGATAAGGGTTTAATCTCCAAAATATACAAAGAACTCACTCGACTCCACTCAAAGAAGACAAGCAACCCAATCAAAAAATGGGCAGAGGACTTGAACAGACATTTCTCCAAGGAGGACATACAGAGGATCCAGAGACACATGAAAAGATGCTGGATATCGCTAGCTAGTAGAGAGATGCAAATTAAAACCACAATGAGATACCACTTTCCACCAGTCAGAATGCCTATCAAAGCAAAGAAAGAAACAACAAGTGCTGAAGAGGTTGTGGGGAAAAGGGGCCCCCACTTCACAGTTGGTGAGAATGAAGACTGGTACAACCACTATGGAAAGCAGTATGGAATTTTCTTAGAAAACTAAAAATGAATATGCCTTTGATCCAGCAATTCCACTGTTTGGAGGATATTCTAAGAACATTGAAGCACCAATCCAAAAGAACCTATGCACCCCAATGTTTATAGCAGCACAATTTGTGGTAGCCAAGATTTGGGAGCAACCTAGATGCCCATGGGTAAATGACTGGGTGAAAAAGCTATGGTACATTTACACAATGGAATTCCGTGCAGCAGAAAAAAAGAAGGAGCTCCTACCTTTTGGAACAGTATAGACGGAACTGGAAAGCATTATACTGAGTGAAATAAGCCACACAATTTAAGACAAATACCATATGATCTCACCTTTAACAGAAACCTAAACAGGAAAACAAACAAGCAAGCAAAATATAACCAAAGATACTGAAGTAGAGAACAGGTTGACAGGGTCCAGAGAGGGGAGGGGAGAGAATTTCAGGGGAAAAGGGGAAGGATTCACAGGAATAAGTATAAAGGACACATGGACAAAAACTAAGGCGGGGGTGGGGAAGGGAGGGAGGTGTGGATCACTGGGGAGTGGGCTGGGATGGGAGTAAAAGACCGAAAACTGTACTTGAATAACAATTAAATAATTTTTTAATGTTATTAAAAAGAATATTGATTTCTGTTTTTTTTCTGCCTCTACAGGAGCAAATCAACAGTCAAAAGAGCTTTAGAGAAGCCTTTGTTTTCCTGAAATGAAACCTTGATACATTGGAATTGGAGCTCCCATGGATACCATCTCTGAAGAGGCAAAGATCTCAGGAGAAATTTTCCTGGTATTGCATCATGCTTACAAGAACCCTCTGAGATTCTGAAAGGAAATTGAACATTTTAGTGATTCCCCAAGGTCTTCTTTGACCTTGGGTCCTAAGAAGAACATACTTGTGGTTCTTCTATTAGGTTCCTGGTAATGGATTGTTTTTCTCTATTTCTTCAACATGTGCATCGGGATCAAGAACAGGGGCTGGGATTCATTAGTGTCACCTGGGCAGTGGACAATTCTCCATGCAAACAGGCAGATGAGGCACCATCACTGCTGAGCTTTAGTGTGGGGAGGGCAAGTCCTCACTACTGTATGTGTACACACTCAGACACACACACAGGCCCATATGCAGTGGTTTCAGTCGGACTTGCCTGGAAGATGAAGGGTTCAGCCTTTCTGTTTCACTCTCATAATTTCTCCCAAAGAACTTCAGACCTTAACTCTGACCAAAAACATACATAACTGATCAGCTAACCAAGTCTTGAAATTCCCCAGATAGAGATTTGTTTATTGAATACTAAATTTGCCATCCTTATTATGTAAACACCCCTGGCAAAGTGTGTTGAATACAAATTGCCACATAAAATTTTATTAGTCTTTATATCAGTCTCAGGCAAAGTCTACACTGTGTGACTTGTGGTCATCTAAAACCTCAGCAAGGTCTCTTACCCCTACCCTGTTATTTTTTCAGAGTTTCCTTGCCCACAGTGATAATTCGGGCTGGAGTACTGTATAAAAGTGTGGGGCAAACCCCTGATGCCTGGGGAAGGTGCGGCATTAAGCCATGACACCCAGTGTTTCATTAGAGTATCTGGTGTTATTATTAAGCAAAGGCTTTCCAGGTCTCTCCCAAGTCATTGCTCAACTGTCAGATTCCGCTATTTGAACTGGAATCTCTAACACTTGCCTTTTCAGCCACTCTTCCCTGTGTGCTGCCCCACTCTCTAGCTTTCCTTTTCTTCAGTGCACTTTCATGTTTCTTTCATGTATTATGAGTGGAGACAAATAGGTCTACCCTACAAGGTCGTTCTGAGGAATGAACACAGTATAATTATGTATGCGTTACTTTGGATTCTTCACTTGAGGTTGCTGACTCAGATAGAGTGTCTGATATACAGTAAGCACTCAGTACAAGAAATCTTATTTCCAAGTGCTTTGTTCTTAATGGCTCTTATAAAGATGTAACCTGAATGAAAGAAAAGGCCATTAAAAGCCTTGTCAGGCACCATCAAGGACATAAACAAACATTTCTTCTTCCTTAGAGAGTAGGGATCCCCAGGGAGCCCCTGTAAGTAAGTCACTGTGGTCTCTAATCCAGAATAACACTCTACAGTCTCTGGTTATCCACAGATGTTATAAAAGTTCTCTTCCATCCTGGAAGCAGGACTGGAGACTTGGGACAGAGGAGGTCAGAGACCATGTTCTTCAGCTCAACAGGGGAACCAAGATAAACCAAAGGCTTTAAATTTTAAAGGAGAGAGGCAGAAGCAGAGCAGTCTGAACATTGAATTGAACCATTCTTGTCACCAGGGCCATCTGATTCTCCATGAGATAGATGGTTGGGAGCCAGCAGAGTCCATCACTCTGACTGCAGTCAGAAGGAGGGTGAGTGCCTGCCTGATCTGGTTAGGGCGATCTGGTCTGCCTGTTTCTAGGCCTGTGCTGTAGGAGAATGGATAGGGTACAAAGCCCCAACCCCAGAGCCAGACAACCTGAGTTCTTCTTTTGCTGCCACTTAGAAGGACCGGGACTTGTGGCCAGTATACTCACCTGTTCAATGGGTTTAATCAAAATGCCCCAGAGCACTTAGACCAATGGCATTAGCATAGTTAGTCCTTAGCAAATGTTTCTTTTTTTCTTAGGTTTAGTTAATAAGTTTACCGTATTACTCCAGTATTATTTTTCACATAGCATTTCCACAGCCATTCCTGTAAAGACTCATGTCCAAACAGCCTCATCTTTCTGGTCTGACCAGCGCTGACCAAAGTTGGAAGGTCCAGGGCAACTGGCTTTCACTTCCCAACAGCACTGCAGAGAAGGCCTGTTGGTTACACAAAGAGAAGAGCAGAGAAGGTTACACAAAACTTGATCCAGGGCTGTAGAGGGCAGGCAGTACCAGAAGAGGGTCACTGCGAGGTTGCAGGGTCATCGCAGCAGAGCTTTGTGGACTTTCTCCTCAGTTGGATGAGCCTTTAGTCTGTAGGCAACTTTCACCAACTAACAGTTACTAGGATGGTTGAAGTCACGTGGGGACATTTAAAAAATGCAGGAACAAGGAGATGCCATGTGAACTCTAAGTTCTGCACTTTCCAGTTCAAATACTACTCTCAGGAGTGAGTTGTTCTCCTTTCTGTGCATGCAACTCTTTTCTTTTTCCCTCCCAGACAGTCCTAAAGGAGGATGGCTGCACATAACACCTCCTCTGTGACAGAGTTTATCCTCGCAGGCTTAACGGACCATCCAGGACTCCAGCTCCCTCTTTTCTTCCTGTTTCTAGGCCTCCATGTGATCATCATGGTGGGGAACCTGGGCTTGATAACATTGATTTGGCTGAACACTCACCTTCATACTCCCATGTATCTTTTCCTCTTCAACTTGTCCTTCATTGACTTCAGTTTCTCCTCTGTCATCATCCCCAAAATGCTGATGAGTTTTGTCTCAAAGAAGAACATCATCTCCTACACAGGGTGTATGACTCAGCTCTTTTTCTTCTGTTTCTTTGTCATTTCTGAATGCTACATCCTGTCAGCCATGGCATATGACCGCTATGTGGCCATCTGTAAACCACTGTTGTACACGCTCACCATGTCTCCTCAGGTGTGTTTATTTCTTTTGCTGGGTGTCTACGGGATGGGGGTTTTGGGGGCTATAGTGCATACAGGTAATATACTGTTTCTGTCCTTTTGTGGGGAAAACCTTCTCAATCATTATATGTGTGACATACTTCCCCTCCTTGAGCTCTCCTGCAATAGCTCTTACATGAATACTCTGGTGGTTTTTACTGTTGTGGCCATTGCTATTGGGGTGCCAATTGTGAGCATTTTTCTCTCTTATGGCTTCATTCTTTCTAGCATTTTACACATTAGTTCTACTGAGGGTAGATCCAAAGCCTTTAGTACCTGTATTTCCCACATAATTGCAGTTTTACTTTTCTTTGGGTCAGGAGCTTTTATGTATCTCAAACCACCTTCTAGTATACCGCTTGACCAGGACAAAGTCTATACTCTGTTCTATACCGTTGTGGTGCCCATGTTGAACCCACTAATCTACAGCCTGAGGAACAAGGATGTCAAATTAGCCATGAAGAAAACCTTGAGCAGGATAACTTTCTCTTGAAAGATATTTGAAATTGAGAAAAGGGATGAGAAATTTTAAATTAGAGTGCTGTTATTTTACCATCATCATTAATAAGGAATTCAAACTTCATGCTTTTGTATGCTATATTTAGAGAATATTTTGACTCTTTCCCAAATGGATTTATTTTCTCTCACCATCACCACAACTCTTCCTTCTTTATTTTATGAAAATAGTGTTTTCAATCATACAGCATGCAATATTGAATGGGGCTTCAGAATCGTTTCATCTAGTCCAAAAGTATAAAAAACTACCTGGTGGTAGAGCTGGGACTCAAATCCCAGCTTGAAGCACAATTCAGTTAGTTTTTCTTTGTGTCATGTTTTCTTGCCTTATCTCTTTCTTAGAAGATGTCATTTCACATGTTAGTTGACCTGGTACATCCAAAGTAAAAGTGGATTTACAGTAATTTCATGCTAGTTGCACAACATTATTTCAATACATCACATTTTGCAAGAGAATAGGAGGTGAAAACTTTGGTGAGGAAGTCTTGGCAAAATGACAAGATCAGTGTCTGATGAGTTTTGTAATGTGGAAATGGGGAGTGTGTTAGGTTTCCTAGAAGACAAGTGTGGTGACCACTGACTTGGTGAATGAAACACCAGGGATGTGGGTTAGTGAACTAGGGCTTATAAGGGAGACAAATGGAATTTTATAGGGTAGAAAGATGCTGAGTGGAGGCATCATATTATTTCAAGGCTGAGACAGAATTTGGAGTCTCATTTCAAGGCTTATCTTCATTGTGATCCAAGGTCATTGGGAGCTGTGCTATCTGATCTGGTAGTCACTAGCATGTAGGATATTGAGCAATTGAGATGTGGACATCCAAGTTGAGACATACTGAAAGTGGGCAAAGTAAGTGTGATATACACACCCAATCTTTGAAGACTATGAGAAACAATCTCATGGATATTTTTTACTTGATTACATGTTGAAATGATAACATTTTGAATATATGGTGTTAAATAAAATGTCATTAAAATGAATGTATCTGTTTATTTTTAAGGTAACTACTAGGAAGTTTAGAATTTATAGGTGGCTCGCATTATATTTCCATTGGATGGCACTGGTCTAGAGGATGTAACAGAGCACTAGATGGCCCTGGATGCATGTTCACCTGCCAGGCAGCACCAAGCTGCGGGTTATGAGAGGCAATTGCTATGGAATTTTCAGGCATTGCAGATAGCCTCGATATTCTAATAATAGAGGCATATGGGTAGGAAATAGTGATCTCAGGATAAGTTCATAAAGCCACCATGTTAAGAAATGGGAAATAGGGCTTTATATTAAAAATCAAAAGAACAATTTTTGTCTAAACTCACTATTATTGGTAAAATTTCTATGAGAAACAATGACAAATGTACTGGGGGAAATATTTTGACTTGCTGGGCTGTTCCTTAGCAAAGTCCATTTGAGTAGGATGTAGGGAAATTTGAATAACTGTTCAGTTGATTTATCAACTTTGCCTTTCATAGTCAGTGCTGTATCCTAATTAAATTCTTTACTGTTTTTGCTGAGGCCAGAAGAACAATGTGGAAGTTTTATGAGTTAAGTTTTGTATTGGATCAAAGTGGGGTTTTGGGGTATGTGTATATTTGCTCATAAATGTCCAGTGATTGTTCTTTTACCTGTGTTAGAAATCAGTGGATTCTATTTGTGTGTGTTTGTTTTTATCTACTTGTCTCTCTTGTTGTCAGTACCATACAGTTTTGATAATGTAGCTTTATAATAATTTTTGAAATCAGGTAGTGCAAGTCCTGAATTTCATTCACTTCCTTCAAAGTTTCTTGGCTCCTTTAGGACCTGTGAATTTCCATATGAATTCTAGACTCAGCTTGTAAATTCCTGCAAAAGAACCTGCTGCAATTTTGATTTGGATTGTATTGACTATGGATTTTGTGTTGGGGGAGGAGGAATTGACATTTTTCTTCTACCTCAGCAATAAATGAAAGTGGGTGCTTTGTTACAGTCTCTTCAGCATGGCATAGTTTCAGAATTTTGACAATTTCCATCATGATGGGTGAAAAGCAGTGTTTCAGTATTGTTATAATTTGCATGTCTTTAATTTTAAGAAAAATGGGCGGTGGTCTCATGTATTTAATGACTGTTGGTCTCATTACTTCTTTTGTGGACTGTCTCTTCATACTTTTTCCTCATGTTTCTGCTGGATTTCAGCCCTCTCAGTTTTTAGGAGAACTATATATTCGTTTCAACAGCTTTCTGATTGAGGTATAAGTTGCATGTTTTCCTCTAATTTGTGATTTGGCTTTTGACTGTTCTTATGATAAAATTTTTTAAATTAAATGTATTAATCTTCTATTGTTTCTGGTATTTTAATGATAGTTAGAAATATTTTCTTTCCTCTTAGGTTATAAAGAAAGTTACTCATTTTTATCATAATGTGATTGCATGGTTTTATTTATTTATTCTTAATTTGAATATCTGGTCATTTTAGAAATTTTACCAGTGTATGGTGTGAAGAATGGATCCAACTATATATTTCCCCAGAAGACCATCATGTGGTTTTATTGCCATGTATAAAAGGAACATCTTTTTCCCATGGGTTTGAGCAGTTGCCTTCATTCTATATAAAGTTTCATAGGCACCTGGGATATTTTTTGGTTCCCATTGCGTTCTATGGTCTGTAAGTGTATTCATAACCCAATACCACATTGCTAGGCTTACATAAACTTTATAATATTTCATATCTTGAAGGTCACTTACCACATGTTGTTCTTTTTTATGGTTTTCCTGTCTATTCGTATTTAACCCAAACCTTTATAATTAATCTGCCTAATTGTAGAAGATAACTTAAGGGCATATTTATTGATTGCATCTTAAATTTATAAGTAAACTTAGGAAGAATTGACATCTTTGGATCTTATGACTTTCAATCTTGAACTGTAGCACATCTCGTCATTAATTTTCAGGTGAACTTCAGTATCTTTTAGGAGTGTTTTATACTTTTTCTCATCCATTTGAGCAATTGTTATTACATTCATGCATGGGAGTTTTATTTTACTTTTGCAACGGTAACGAGAGTTTTCTCTTTCATTGTATTTTCATATTATTATTTATTTGTATGTATCAATTATATGCTAACTTTATGCTTGGGAAAGCAAATATTATATCTACAATATTTTCCATGTATTCTTTCAGGTTTTCCAAATATGTAATAAACTATTTTATAATGAAAAATAATTTTACCTCTTTCTCTCTTATTTGCATACCTCTTATTCCATTTGCATCTATAACTGCGCTCTCTAATACTTCATTTAATAGATTGTTTAGTAATACTAAAGACTGTAGTCATCTTAGTTTTACTAGTTCTAATTAGGAATGCCTCTAGAGAGTCCTAATTAAGTGACTGACTTTTGCTCTGAGTCGTACATATTTTTCATCATCTTAGAGAAGGATCGATCATTCCCAGATTCGAAAGTAAGTATTCTGAAAGCATGAAAAGGTGTTGAATTCGGTCAACTTCTTTTCATTTTCTTTGAAATTTGTTCCCTCAAATTTTCCTCTTTCTTCTTAGATCTTTAAGCTATCCCTACAGTCTCTTGTACATTTAAACATATGCAAGTCTGCTTTTACCCTGAGGAATTCCCTTTGATTTCCCTTCTCCTTTTCTGTCCAAAATTAAGAGGAGTAACCAGTGGTTCTTTCTTCTTTGCATTCATAGTTTCATGGCTATTTTTTATATTATTTATGGTATTTTTACCCATGTTTCCCTTTTTACCCCAGTGTTGTAGTGTAACACCCCTATTCAGATGCACTTATATTTCAAAACCTGACCAATCAGTGCCAAGGAGTCTTCACAGCTGATTTTCAGGGCATCCCTTAACCTGAGTTCAGCTCCTATTTATGTGACTTTGTCTTTCTTTTTTTAAAAATATTTTATTGATTATACTATTGAAGTTTTTCCAATTTACCCTTTTTTTTCCTCTTCATCATGTACCGCGAAACCCTCCAGCCACCCCCTGCTTTGTTCATGTCTATTGGTTGTACATACAAGTTCTTTGACTTCTCTATTTCCTATACAATTCTTAACCACTCCCTGTCTATTTTATGCCTCCCAATTATAATTCTTATTCCCTCTATCCTTTCTCCCCCATTCTGCCTCTCCCCACCCCTACAGGAAACCCTCCATGTGATGTCCATTTCTCTGAATTTCTCCCTCTTCTAGTTGTTTGCTTAGTTTTTGTGTTCATTTTTTCAAAATGTTCAGCTGTTGATAGTTGTGAGTTTCTTGTCATATTACTGGCTGGTGTGGCTCAGTGCATTGAGCACCAGACTATGAACCAAAGGGTTGCTGGTTTGACTCCCAGTCAGGGCACACAGCTGGGTTGTGAGACAGGTCTGCATTGGGGGGCACTGGAGAGGCAACCACACCTTTATGTTTATGTGACTTTATTACTGTCCTGAAATCTAGGCAGCAGGCCACCAGGTGGAAGGAGTCACTCTGTCTGACCCAAATTTGAGGGTGTTATGCCCTCTCTAATTTTTCAATGCTTATGAAACTTCAGTTATTCAAGATGAATAAATTCTAGAGATCTTCTGTGAGATGAAGAGCCTCTAGTTAACAATACTGTATTGTGCACTTACAAATTGTTAAGATGATAAATCTCATGTTACATGATCTTAACACAATAAAAAATCAAACCAAAACAGCTAAGACACCCATACTAGGAACATAGCATTAAACAGCCCACTATAGACCTGGCTGGTGTAGCTCAGTGGATTGAGTATGGGCCTGTGAAGCAAAGGGTCGTTGGTTCATTTCCCAGTCAGGGCACATGCTTGGGTTGCAGGTGAGGTCCCCATTAGAGGACACATGAGAGGTAAACACACATTAATGTTTTTCTTTCACTTTTTCTCCTTTCCTTCCCCTCTCTTAAAAATAAATAAATTAATTAAAATTTATTTAAAAGCCCACTATATATAATGTCATTTATATGAGAAAATATATAGCATTATTTAAGAAAGCAAATTTTTGGAAAAATTGCATCATTCAATTAACACCAGGTATTAAAGGAAATTTTTCACAGTTACTGGGAATAATTTGATTCCTGTATTCTTTTTAAAATGTAGTAATTCTGGAAGTATGGAATAATAAATGAATAAAAGTGTGAATCTTTCATACAGCGACCTTCTGTCTGGCCACTGTGGAAAGCAGTATGGAGTTGTCTCAGAAAAGTCAAAGGTGGAATTGCCTCATAACCCAGCAATTCCAAATCCGGCAATATATCCAAAGAAACCCAAAACACAAATTTAAGAAATTTCTGCTCCCTGGAGTTCATGCAGTATGATTTACAATTGACGAGATATGGAGGGAGCCCAAGTGTCCATCAGTGGATGAGTGCATTATAAACCTGTGGTACATTAACACAATGGAAGACTACTTGGCTGAAAAAAAGAGGGAAATCTTACCTTATGGGAGAGCATGGAAGGACCTGGAGAGTATTATGGTAAATGAAATAAGCCAGTAAGGGAGAGTCAAATGCCATTTGATTTCACTTACCTGTGGATTCTAATGAATGGGATAAACTAACAAACAAAATAGAAGCAGAATCATGGATACAGAGAACAGACTGACACAGAGGGGGTCATTGGAAAAGGTCAAGGGATTAGGCAAAAAATTAAAAAAAACGCATAGGCAGACAACAGTAGAGTTTCACCAGAGTGAAGAAGCTGGGGGAGGGAGAGAGGGGATAAGTGGTAATGGAAGGAAACTTGACTTGGGGTGGTGAATGCACAATACAACATACAGGTTATGTGTTATAGAAATGTACTCATGAAACCTACATAACTTTATTAGCCAATGTCACTCCAATAAATTCAATTAAAAATAAATTTTAAAAAGAATAAAATGAAATGAGAAAAGGTCGTCTTCTAAAACTATATAAATATTACATATATGAATAACGAAATGGTAATAAATACACATCTATCCACACTTATTTTACGTGCAGATGGATTAAATGCTGCCATCAAAAGACATACAGTGGCTTAAGGATAACAAAACAAGACCCTTCCATGTGCCACCTTGAGATCAAAGACTCACACAGACTGAAAGTAAAGGGATGGAAAAATGTCATACATGAAAATGGAAACAAAGGAAAGACAAAAATAGCTGTGGTAGCAGTACTTATTCCAGAAAAAATAGACTTTAAATCAAAGGCTGTAACAAGAGACAAAAAGGACCCAGCACCTGCACTTCTGAGTATCCAAAGAAACCTGGATGTTCCTTGCAGCATTATTTACAATAGTCAAGATATGGAAGCAACCTGAGTGTCCATCAATAGATGAGTGGAGGAAGAAGAGGTGCAGACATACAGTGGAATATGATTCAGCCACCAAAAAGAATTAGATCTTGCACCACCACAACACGGATGGTCCTAGAGGGTGTTATCCTGAGTGCAATAAGATGGACAGAGAAAGACAAATGCCAGATGATTTCACTTCTTTGTGAAATCTAAGAAACAAAATAAGCAACAAGCAAAAAAGAAAGACTCATAAATGCAGAGAACACTTTAATAGCTGTGAGATTAGAAAGTTTGTGGGGAAGAGTGAGAAAAGTGAAGGGATTTAGGGATTAGGAAGTAGAAATTGGTAGCTGCAGAATAGTTGTGGGGAGGTAAAGTACAGCCCAGGAAATACAGTCAATAATTCTGTAGTAACTATGTATGGTGCCAGATGGGGACTAGATTTATTGATGTGATCTCTTTGTAAGTTGTACAAATATCTAATCATGGGGTTACACACCTGAAATTATACAACAATTTCATTGTACAACATGAAATTAGACATCAACTCTACTTGTAAAATAAAAGGAAATAAATTATATAGTTAAAAGAAAGTGAATAAGGAAGAATTTTTCTGTTTTTTGTGATTTCACTTAAAATGATAATGAACTCTATATCAGATAAGAACAGCAGTACTAATTTTAAGTGCAACACATTTTTCTCCTGTTTTTTTTTTTTGTTGTTAGTGACACCTGTTTTAATACTTGTGGCCTGATGTCACTATGGAATCTGTCTCTCAGGTCTGTTCTCTGCCAACACTTGGTTTGCGTAGGAAGAGATTTTGGTGGTGTCATGACCCACTCCGTGGCAAAGGTCAGCATGTATTTCTGTTACCACAACACAATCAACCATGGCCCGTGGTGAAACACACCTGCTCTCATCAAACTCTCTTTATTCAGCACCTATTCACAAGCGGTTGGATTTTGTAGCTATAACCGTTAGAACTGACCATCTTCGTCTGGTATGTACTCATTCTTATTTTCCTCCCTCCTAAGGCAGATGTAAAAGCTGCTCCTTCTTCCATTTAGGTCAGGAATACACTTTACTTCAGCTCAAGTCCTGGCACCAGGAACAACATTGGTGGTTCTCAAGTGAATCTGAATCACACAGAGGATTTGGTAAAACACAGACTCCAGGCCCCATTCACAGAGTTTTTGATCCAGTAGATCTTGCATAGGACTTGAGACTTTTTATTAATAAGAGCTTCCCCAGTGATGCCTGTCCTGCTTCCTGGGGAGCAACCATCGAGGCACAGCATGTTTTACAGCAGAGCATCAGCCCTGCTGAAGTATCCTCTGAGCACCTCATTTCCTGAGGCAAAAACTCTGAGATTTGTCTTTGACTTGGAGAAATGCTGATATATCGTTTTATATTTGAGTTTTCTTTACTGAGCATTCTGAATCTGAACCTTTTTCTTTCTAAAAAGTGATAGGTTTCATTTTCTCCCCAAATGTTTTTTCTCCCCCTTTCTTTTGCATGCAGCCTTCTCTACTCTTCATTTGGTTTCCTCCCTACCACTCTTGCATTGGCTTCCCCGGAGACCCTTAGATGAAGACTTAGGTGAAAGCGATTTGCCAGGATGCCTCCCAGGTAAATCCAGTGAGAATTCAGAAGTGAGACCCTAGGAGGCTGAGAAAGTGTGCATGGAAGCACCATGTGACAACCATCAGTGACAGACCACACACCCGGTGCTGGTTCCATGAGATCATAAGGGATTTTCAGCCAAGAGTTTGTGATGCTGAGAGAAACGGCTGAACCTGAGCACAATGCTGAATTTGCTGCTAGTTCTGAGTGGTTTAAATAGATATTGAGGCTCAGCACCCCTCCCAGGGATCCTGGAATTGGCAAGTGAGGAAGAGTGAGCTGGGGAGGAGGGAAGTCCAGGAGGCTGCCCCTGCACATACATAAACTAAAACTATACTAAACCAAAGGAAAGTAAGTTTAAAAAGCATTTCCTTAAGATTATTATGTACCCTAACATGATCTCTTCACAGACTGGAGCATTGCCTTTTGGTAAAACTGATTAGTCCTGAAAGAGAGAACTGGATCCGAAGGATAGGAGCTGCCTAGTGATACTGACCACTGTAACACGAGAAGAGTGAAGTGCTCTTGCTGACCTCTCTGGCCAAAGCACCTCTGTGTTCTATCAGCATAGGACACTTTCACTTTCAAGAAAAGAGCCAAGGATCACAAAACAGTTTTTGAAACTTTGAACGTGGAAGGAGACTTAGGTGGAACAAAGAATGTTGTGAGGCAGTTGCTGTACCACCCAGTTCTGTTCGGGTTGTGGGTACCTGTAACATATATGCTTGGGGGTGGGGGAGATGTTTCTAGATTTTTGAAAAATCCTGCAAATGATAACTTCAGATGATCATTCTCACATTTTCTGCCCCTGCTGGTTGAAAAGTACAACTTCAGACAAGGTTATTTCACACTGTGGGTCACAATTTGAAAGTGGACCATGGCAGGAACTCCATAAGGCAGAACTCTTGGGAAAATCCCAGGAACATCAGCAACAAGGAGACGGCTGCAGCTGTGAACTTGACCATCGGACCCCAGAGAAGCACCGGCATAATCTTGGAGGTGAGCTCTTATGGTAAAGCAGTGTGGCACCTGTGAGCATGTGCTATGCAGTTGTGTGTGCAAGTGACATTATATTGCTGAATGTGCACATGCAGACCAACCTGGGTGGCCAGAGTGAGGACAACAGTATCAGGCAGCTGTCCCTGACAGGCTGTCTGCAGTTCCAGCCTTGGGATTGTCTAGGAAAGGAGCAAAAATTATCTAAGTAACATCCAAGAATATGGGCCAGGACATTAGTGGCAGGGTTTATTGTGTATAGGACTCAACTGGTGGTCAGGCCAGGCTGCTTTCTACAAGTAGGTGGAGCCCTGTGGCTTTCTACTGCCCTCTCATTAATGAGGTGTTTTCAGGGGGAGACTGGGGATGAGGTGGGAAGGGGTGCTGTGAGGCTGCCCATTTACTTGATGTTGAATGTCATATGAGTTTACTTAAATGCATCAGAGGTCTTAATTTTGTTGTGTGCGTGGCACTGGACATCTAGAACTTGACCGGGACAGTTACCGTAGTGAGGTCTTTATCTTCATGACAGAAGAGCAAGAAGTCTGTCTGTGTGTGTTGCAGCAACTCCTCTGAGGATCGGATGTGAGGTAATACAGCATCTTATACAGCTTTCACAAAATATAAAAGAATATTACGGTGCTTTTCTGTTAAGGAACCTTAGATTAGGGTTTGGAAAAAAGCAGGTAACAAATTAAGGGCTTTACAACATAGTCGATTTCCTATCGGAGTTCAGAATTTAGTAACTTGGGGACTAGTCAAGAATGCTCTCATGCCTGATTTATGCCCTCAAACTGCTTGTCTTTTGGTATTAACTTTTCCTTTCTCCCACATGCGTTTTGCCAAAATATTTTAATCTCATTATTACAATTGTGTTTGAGACCCCAACAATTCTCTAGAAATGTTGAAAAATGCATGAATTGGTAGAGGAAAGATCATGAACTTTGAAAATTGAAGACATAGAGTGCCATAGAAGGCATTTCTTTTCTTTTGCTCTTTTGGTATCTAGGAATCTTTTCCTGTTAAAAAAATCATTTTATTGTTGTCCAATTATAGTTGTCTGCATTTATTCCCCACCACCACAGCCAAACCTCCCTTCTTCTCTTGCTTCCACGCCCCCCCCCCACTTGGTTTTGTCCTTTTGTGTTCTTTATAGTTGCTCCTGAAAAACCTTCCCCTATTTCCCCATTAATCCCTTCCACCTCTCTCTGCTTACTGTCAGATTGTTCTTAATTTCAATGTATCTGTTTATATGTTGCTTGTAGGGGACCGGCTAGGTATGGCCTGGCAAATGTGACTCAGCTCTGTATGGAAAACCTATAGAAGCAAAGTGGTGGGCAGGAACCAGACCTTCAAACTGAGTTTTCCTGTGGGAATCAGGCCTAGAAAATGCATACGAATTTTTATTGCTTGCTCTTGCTAAAACTCCGTCACCTTGGTCTAAAACAACAAATGTGTATTGTCTATCTTCAAGGTAATTTCCAAAGCCTGTGTGAGTTCTCCCAAGGACAGAGCTAATCAGCTCATCACCATTTTCCTCTGCATGTTATTTTCATTTACTTGATTGTACCTAAAATGTAGACAATAATATTCTATGTAATAGATAATAAATTGTTCTCTGATGTAATACCCCAGGAAAACAATAAAAGCCTGTCTAGGCAAGGGTTGAGGCACTCCCCTCTTGAGGGAGTGGCCGAAGCACCTATAGGCAGTCTCCCCTTGGACAGTAGTTGTGCTGTTCCTTTTTCTCCACAGGTTGTTGTCGCCTGTGCATTCATTCTCACCATCAGCCACAACAGGTGGACTCTCCTGGACAGGGTTCACCACATCTGGAGCTGAGGAAAAGGGACGCAAAGGCTATCAGCCATTGTGGTCAACACACCAATGTGGGTGGAATGAGTGCAAGAGCCCAGGTAAGGGCTGACGACCCCAAGTGCTTTTCAGAGGGTGTAGGTTGTGTTGTATTTTAGAGAAAAAGGGTATCTTTCCAAGGTCGCCGTCTCTTGCGACCACACTTTCTTTAGTAAGCAGAAGCCTTGCTCTCTCTCTCTCTGGCAATCAGGACATCCTGTGTGCACAGGTCGAGCATTTAAAAGCTATAAGGGTGCTCACCGCACACAGTCATCTGTGACAGTATGAATTGGAGGTGTGCCAGGAAAGAACACTAGGTTTCCTGCCAATTGCAAGCAAAAGCCCACACAATGAGAGGCACACTGTAAAAAACACTCATAAGCCCACCCCTGTGGCACAATCCCCAATTAGGTTTTGGGCTTGGGAGAGAGAGAAATGAACTTTCCTTTCAATTAGCTTGTATCTTTTTTTTAACAAGCGTCTCTGCTCATTCTTTCTTTAAAAGCTGCTTTTTGCAGCCCTTTTCATTCTGCCTCTTCTTTTTGCCTGCCTCTAATCAGAAAAGCAGAGAGTAAATGAGTGTTTCAGTTTCAACCAGACTCCAAAGATTGCTTTGAGAACTCAGAGTTAGTTAACAGGGTTGTTTACGAGTGTCTCAGCTGGGGCACCAAAGATAAGAGGCATGCCTCCCTCTGGCCTAAGATCTCAGGCCTTCCTACTTGAGTAGGGACCTTGCAGGGGCGTCTGGGTCAAGCCCTGAGATGTGGAGGGGTCTCATAGGGAATTCCAATGACAGTAATTTAACTCTCCACTTGGTCAGGGAGCACAATATAAAGGTTGGTCACCTGGCACTTCGAGGCCCCCCTCGAGGTCTTAGACATGTGGGAAAAACCTGAAACCCATAAGCAGGCTTAGGGTACCCTGGATAGCAGGCAGCTCTCCCTGACAGTTTTCACCAACAGTACATTTCTGACCCACCACACTATACTCCCTAATAGCTAATTAGCTAGGGTTTAGTACAGGCTGCAGAATTTGTAACAGCAAAAATCAAAGTAAAAACAACAACAAAAAAGAAACCTTTTAACAACAAGAATGGGCTCTCATTTGTCTGAAGAGCAAGAATTCTATCTGCGTGTGTTGCAGCAACTCTTCCGAGGATCGGATGTGAGGTAAAAGAACAACATCTTATACAGCTTTTACAAACTACAAAAGAATATTACGGCGCTTTTCCTGACAAAGGAACCTTAGATATTAGGGTTTGGGAAAAAGCAAGTAACACATTAAAGGCTTTACAGGATAGTGGATTTCCTATTGGAGTTCAGAACTTAGTAACCTGGGGACTAGTCGAGACTGCTCTCACACCTGTACGGACTAAGAAAAAGGAGTTAGCTATAGAGGAAGATACGGAGTTTGGTTCAGATGAGGAAGTTGTATATGATGCGGCAGAGGAACAGGCTACCAAAGTCCTACCTACAGCTCCGCCAGAGAACCTGTTTGATAGTAGCCGCTCCTTATCTCAATTCTGGGAGCGTTCCTCCCCACAAGATCAGTCACCATCAAGCAAGCCAAAAAATTCAGATGAATACCCTGTTGGGTCTAGGAGACAATGCCTTCAGCAGGCAGCGGAGGAAGGTGATTTAGATGCCCTTTTGGCTTTACCCATTATAGTCAAGGGTCAAAGGAATGTCTATGAGCCCCTTCCCTTTTCTATTTATAAGGCTTTAAAAGAGTATTAAAGAAAATGGGCTTCAGTCTTTTTATACTAACGGACTATTTCAAGCCATTACTGACAGTTACAAAATGGCACCTTGTGACTGGACCGCCCTTGACAGGACTGTTTTGACCCAGGCTCAATATACTGTCTGGTGTGCAGAATACTCTCAAAGGGCCGGCATCCAAGCCGCTGAGAATGCAGAAATAAATAATCCTGTCACCCTCCCTTTGCTGCTTGGGTCTGATAATTTTGCTGCTGCTGCGGCTCAAGCTAGGCTTGATCCTCATGCTTTTGATCGGAGTGCTGGAATTGCTCTCAGGGCCATGAAAGCTGTGCCTGATGATTCAGGAGTTTATCAAGGCTTGCTGAGATTTGGCACACAGCACCATGAGGCCTCTCTCCTAGCTACTTCGATCAAGGGAGATGGAGATCTCAAATGTTATAATTGTGGAAAGACTGGACACCTGCACAAAGACTGTTTGTCTGCACCGAGAGGGGGAAAAGGTAATTACAAACCTCCCCAAGGATTGTCCACGTCGTGGCAGAGGCGGGCATTTGGCAAGAGAATGTCGCTCCAAATTTGATAAAAATAACCAACTGATTCAGGGGAACTTTCAGGGGAGCGCCCGCTCCAGCGCCCCCAACCCCAAACGGAACTTTCACAACAGCAACCAATATCAGAGAAATGCACAGTTTCCGACCTTCGTGCAGCCACCTTGGAAGCGCAGGGCTGGACTTGGTCACCTCGCATGAGCTCATTTTAAAGGAGCAGGATCAAAGAATTGTAGCTCCCACTGGTGTTTGGGGACCTCTACCCCTGGGAACAGTAGGTCTAATTTTAGGAAGATCCAGCATTACTACTGAAGGCATCTTTGTTCAACCAGGAGTTGTTGACTCAGTTTATAAAGGGGAAAATAAAATCATGCTCAAAGCATCTGGCTATCATATTATTCCTGCTCAGACGCACATTGCCCAGCTGCTCCTTCTCTTCTATGTAATCTAGAAGACTCAGAATGCAGTGAGGGGAGAGGAAGGCTTCGGCAGTACAGACTAATCAATCAGTCTTCTGGACAGAATCCATTAAGCTAAATAAGCCAATCCTACAAGTAGAAATAAAGAATAAAACTTTTCATGGGCTCATAGATAAATCAGTTTTGGTCTCCTGAATGGCCTTTAAAGACGGCGAAATGGCTGTTACAGGTGTTGGAGGAATTTCTCAACTTCAATTCAGTGTGCAGTCTCTTAGACGTTATGGGCCAGAGGGACAAGTAGTAAGAATTCGACCGTATGTTTTACCTATGCCCGTTAATATCTGGGGACGTGATCTCCTCAGTCAGTGGGGAATGCAAATCTCTCTCCTTCATTTTCCTTCAGTGGCCACTGCTCTTATAACTCCCCTACCACTTACTTGGCTCTCCAACAAACCAGTGTGGATCGATCAGTGGCCACTTAAAGGAGAGTGACTTAAACAATCCCACCTTTTAGTCAAACACCAGTAGAAGGTCATATTGAATAGGGTCATATTGAACCCTCTAATAGCCCGTGGAACACACCTATCTTAGTTATACTGAAGAAGTCTGGCAAATGGAGGCTTATTCATGACCTAAGGAAAATTAATGAATCCCTCCAGCTTATGGGCCCCATACAGCCAGGAGCCCCTGATCCAGCTTGTATTCCTAGAGACTGGTCGCTTTTAATCATCGATTTAAAAGACTGTTTTATCACAATTTCTTTAGCAGAAAAGGATTGAGAGTGGTTTGCATTTTCTCCCCCCTGTCATTAATAACTCTCAGCCTTTACAGAGATTTCGATGGAAAGTCTTATCTGAGGGAATGCTTAATAGTCCAACTATTTGTCAGCATTTTGTTCATACAGCAATTCAGCCAGTAAGGGATCAATTCCCTGATTCAATGATCTATCATTATATGGATGATATTTTAATTGCAGCTCCCTCACAAGATATGCTAGCAAAAACTACTTCCTTTCTTAAAAACTCTGTAGCCTCTGCTGGACCGATCATTGCTCCAGAGAAAACCCATCACTCAGAGCCCTGGAAATATATATCCTTTTCAACAGGATAATTCAGCCTCAAGTCCTTCAAATTAGTCCACCCAAGGATTTAGCTGTTAATCGCCTCCAACAACTCTTAGGAACAATTAATTGGGTGCGAACCAGCCTTGGAATACCCACTTACCAGTTGACTCATTTGTTTAGTATCCTTAAAGGAGACCCAGATCTCAATTCCCCTAAGGAATTGTCTTCTGAGGCCTTTCAAGAGTTAACTATAATAAATCAACATATTCAACAGGGACAACTAACCAGAATTAATCTACAACTCCCTGTCTGATTTTTCTCCTTTCCATCCTTAGGAAGTCCAGTAGGACTTACGGGACAACTGATGCCTCATTTAGCTATGATATAGTGGCTTTTTCTGTCTCATCAGCCACGACACACCATTGCTGCCTGTATAACTGCGTTGTGTCACCTCATAATAAAAGGACCTGAATGAACACAGCAGTTATTGCGATATGATCCTGACTTTACTCATATTCCCTTAACTCAGGTTTATTTACAGCAACTGACAACTCAGTCTTTAGAATTTCAGTGTGTCATAGCTGACTTCGTGGGAGGACTAGAAATTAATTTACCCTCAGACAGACTACTTCAATACATTCCGTTCCTGCAGATAAGACTAGCAGAAAAAAATCAGTCCATTACCAGTCACAGGAGCAAAAACTGTATTTCTTGGTGGATCTGGAAAAACCAGATGGGCTGCTGTTGCCTGGAAAGAAGGCAATGGCTGGAAAGACTTTGTGTCCTCAGGAAATTCCTCTACTCAGAGGCCTGAGCTTTTTGCTGTAATTATGGCCCTGTGGCAATGGCCTAAAGAAGCTTTAAATATAATTTGTGACTCTGAATATACTGTCTATACTACTCAACATTTAGATCAGGCATTAATTAAAACTTCAATTGACTCAAATCTACTTAACTTATTTCTGACTTGCAGTCTCTCCTTGACAAGCGAGAACACCCTCTCTTCATTACTCATATTCGATCTCACTCAGGCCTGCCTGGCCCCTTAGTGGATGGTAAAAATAAGGCAAATACCTTAGTTAGGGTCTTCGTTGCTTTTCAGTAAGCAGTAGCTTCTCACCAGTTTTTTCATCAAAACAGCCAGACCCTAAGGCACTTCAAAGATAATTTGATATTCCCCATTCTCAAGCAAAGCAAATTATAGGAGAATGCCCTGACTGTCAAGCCCTTACTAAGACACCTCTATCCACAGGAGTTAACCCTCAAGGACTAAGTTCTCAAATGATTTGGAAAATAGATGTCACTCATTACTCCCCCTTTGGAAAATTCAAATACATTCACATTTCTATTGATACTTACTCTGGTGCCCTACACGCATATGCTTTAACAGGAGAGTCTGCTAAAAATATGCAAGCCCATTGGCTGAAGCCTTCAGTCACGCAGGATGGCCTCAGCAAATTAAAGCTGACAGTGGCCCAGGATATCTTGCCCAGTCTACTCAAGCCTTTCTTCAGCGTTGGAATATCCAACATAAAACAGCAATACCTTATAATCCAACCAGTCAGGCAATTGTTGAATGGGCACATTATACCTTTAAAAATCTTCTTAAAAAACAAAAAAGGGGGAGTCAGGAGTCTACCCCCCAAACTTTGACTAAGTTAGCTATGTTTACCTATAATTTTCTAAACTGTGATGAATCACTCTGTACTCCAATTGAGACACATTTTGAGAAGAAAGGATACAAGTCATCTTATCCTCAGGTTTTATATAGAGATCCACAGGGAGATGATACTTGGCAGGGTCCTGTAGACCTCTTAACATGGGGAAGAGGGTATGCATGTGTTTCCATCCCTACAGGTCCTGTCTGGCTTCCAGCTAAAAGGGTGAGGCCTTATCATGAACAAAACCAACACCAAGCTCCACCACCTAGAGATGAAAGCCAATCAGCTGGCACACCAGATGGCCCAGCTGACATTCAGCAACCAGAAGGAACACAGACACCCACGACGTCACACACAGGTTTGTATTCACCAACAAAGGGGGTGCAGACCACCTCAATAATGGGGGCCGAGGCTCAGATGCCTCCAGTAGAGAGTAATAATCTTTCAGTGCCTCATAATGTTTCACTCAGACATGTCCCCACCACATGGGGGGACATTAAGACTTTTAATACTCAAGCTCAGAAAATTCTTGTTGAAACTAAAGTAGAAGACACCCCAGAAAATAGGCTTATTGCTTGCTTAGCAGTGTTGTCAGCCAATTCAGCTAAAACTTTGCTTTTAATTGCCATTATACTCTGCCTAGAGGGGGCAGGGCCTAGCTACTAAAAATAATTCCTCTCATATTTATTGGGCTCATATTACTGACCCACCAGTATCTAAGTTGCATACCTGGTGGGATGTTGAACCTCCCTTTTCCACTAAAGACACTCAGTGCACTGAAGGAGTATGGATGCCCCCTGATGGCCCAATAGAAGAAAATAAGCACTGGATGTCAGTGCCAAGAGATACTATTTATGTTGCTGAACACTTACCAGTTTGTTTTTTTGTTCTTACTGACACTTTGTGCTTACCTATAAGAGAAAAATTCTATGCTGCAAATAAGGAGCAGTACAGTGATTACTATCAGCTCTCTATGATAACCACGATTGGTCTATGTATCCAGAAAGTGATTTATCCCATACTCTCAATCCCCCTCCAGTTCCACCTTGTACTTTAGACAAAAGCCACAAAAACTCAGTCTCTTGGTCTTTGTGCAGAGGACCGAATGCTACTATTGCTTTTCTCCTCAAAAGTCCTTTTGTAGTGGAGAACTGGGGAGCTGATTGGAAAGTACTGGCTAATTTTGGCACAACAGTAGTTTCGGCTCTGCCTGAAATCCCACATACTAATATGTGGTGGGAGGGGCCCGGTACTGGGGCACCTATAATCAGAATTGTTTCTCCCCACCACACTAGCCCTTGGCATTACAACTCATGGAAAATGGGCTTGCCTTTTATTGCTAGAAAAGGCCTGTATAAATTTTTTTTTATACACTCACAGTTTATACCTCTCACCCTTACTTGTTTTTGGCTACTCCAAGGACAGCTCAAGTCTTTTATAATGAATCAGCAAAAATTTATTCTTTGCCTGTTCCTGCAGGCTCCATATATGCCAGCTGTCTTACTCATCTCAATATCACTCAGTTAAGCCTCAGTACAGTTTATATAGTTAGGAGACAAACGCAGATATGGGTGCCAGTTAATGTAACCAGAGAATGGGAAGATCCCCAGGGCATAATAGCATGTAATAATGCGCTGGGCTCTTTAAGAGTCCGACGGTTTGTTGGCACTTTGATTGCATTTATTGTTTTTGCTATAGTTGTCTTGGCTAGTGCGGCCAGCGGGTACTGTGGCCACTACTTGCGGCTACTGCTATTAGTGCTCAACTGGATTGGTGAACGCCAGGATGTGCTAGTGACCCGTCAGCAGCTGACCTGTGATCCTGGTTTCTCCAAACTGTGTGACACCCTACTACAATGAAACTCCAGCCGATACTCCTGGTGTGATATTCAACCTCACCTAAGAGGAGCTTTCTCTACTAATTTAAAGGGACAGATCAATAAATTGCAACTAGAGTTACACCAACAGTTAAAAAGGGCATTCAACACTTAACTAAGCAGGAGATTCTTCAAACCCATAATGATAATCTTGGCTCGTTAAACCCAAAGCACTGGTTTGATGGACTCAGTCTAAGGTTGTGAGTCACTGGAGCCACTGGTTGTTTACTGATTTTAAAAATGTTTTGCGCATTACTATACATTTACAGATTATTTGCCCAGGGTGGCAAAAGAGACCACCAAGTAGCAAGTCTTGTGGGATGTGTCACCCCAACAGCCTTAACAAAAAGAAAAAAAGTGTGTGTGTGTGGGAAGTATAAAGGACCGGTTTGTTTTGGCTTGGCAAATGTGACTCAGATGTGTATGGAAAATCTACAGATGCGAAGTGGCGGGCCGAGCCGGACCTTCAAACCGAGTTTTCCCATGGGAATCAGGCCTAGAAAATGCATACAGATTGTAATGGCTTGCTCTTGCTGAAACTCCATCATCCTGGTCTAAACCAACAAATGTGTATTGTCTATCTTCAAGGTAATTCCAAAGCCTGTGTGAATTTTCCCAAGGACAGAGCTAACAGCTCATTGCCATTTCCCTCTGCACGTTATTTTCATTTTCTTGATTGTACCTAAAATGTAGACAATAATATTCTGTGTAATAGATAATAAATCTTTCCCTGATGTAAGACCCCAGGGAAACAATAAAAGCCTGTCTAGGCAAGGGTCAAAGTGCTCCCCTCTTGAGAGGGTGGCTGCGGCATTCATACACACTGTCCCCTTTAGGGAGAGGTTGTGCCGTTCGTTCCCTTTTTCTCCACAGGAATGTAGTAGCCTGTGCATTCATCCTCACTGTCAGGCACAGAAGACAGGCTCTGCTGGACAGGTCCACCAAAGTTGCTTCCTTTTTTCTTTCCTTGATTAGGTTCCATGCATTCCTTACTACCTGACCTGTTAAATTTTGTTAAAAGTGCATTTCTTACTAAGTGACTTTGGGTGACTCATACATACTTCAATTTTATTATCTTTAAAATGAAAAAAAGTGATAGAAACTTAACTTTTTGAGAGAATTAATTAGCACATGATGTGTGTGAAGGGGCTTTGTGAACTACAGAGTACACTCTAAGTGTCACATCTTGCTTTGACTTCAGGCCCAGTGAGTGTAGAAATGGAGAAGGAGCCACTGAAGAAAACAGCTGTGCAAAGGTCACCCTTGTGTTCCAATCTCTCAGGCTCATAGCATCCTGATGGTTGGTGCTCAACAGGACTAAAGGGTTGCCTGGGTCTAGAAATAAGTCTGGTGATGTGATTATTAGTGACTAAAATCTTGGCTCACCAGGGGAAATTGTACTGCTGCTGATAACTTAAACCAGGCAAAAAAGTTACTGGAAAAAATATAACAATATCCTTCATGAATTTACATGCAAAAATTTGACTGCAAAAACTGGCCAAAAAATCCAACAGAACACAACAGTAGTTTTAAATGATTTTGAAGTAGAGTTTGACCCTAGGAACATAAGGTTTGCTTCATATTGAAAAATTAGTTAATGTCCTATGTAAAGAAGATAGAAAAATCTCAAATAAACCACCTAAGCCTACATCTACAAGAACTAGAGGAACAATGACAGACAAAGGCCAGAGCAAAAAGAAGGAAGGAAATAATCAAGATCAGGGCAGAATTAAACGAGACACAGACTGAAAGAACAATTCAAAGCATCCGTAGACCCAGGATCTGGTTCTGTGAAAAGGCACATAAAATTGACAAGCTTTTTACCAGACTCACCAAGAAAACATGAAAGGACCCAAATAAATAAAATCAGAAATGAAAGAGGAGAAGTTACAGCCGACACCACAGAAATACACGAGTGTAAGAAATCACTATGAACAACTAACTACATGCCAAGAAATTGGACAACCTGGGTGAAATGGAGAAATTTCTTGAAGCATACAATCTTCCCAAACTCAGTCAAGAAGAAGCAGAAAGCCTGAACAGATTGATAACAACTAGTGAAATTGAAGCAGTAATCAAATAACTCCTGGCAGACAAAGCCCTGGACCACTGGGCTTCACAATTGCATTTTACCAAACATTTAAGAAAGATCTAACTCTTACTTCTCAAACTGCTCCAAAAAATTCAAGATGAGGCAAAACTCCTAAACTCTTTCTACAAGGCCAGTATCATTCTAATTCCAAAACCAGGAAAAGACTCAACAAAGAAACAAAACTACAGGCCAATATCACTGACGAACATAGATGCTTAAATCCTCAACAATACACTGCATGTCTGAGTTCAGAAATACATACAAAAGATCGTTCACCAGGATCATGTGGGATTCATCCCAGGGATGCAAGGATGGTGAAACATTCAAAAATCAATAAACATAATACTCCATATAAACAAAATGAAGAACAAAAAGTACATGATCAGATCAATAGACACTGAAAAGGCTTTTGATAAAATCCAGCATCCATTTATCACAAAAACACTGAGCAAAGTGGGACTAGAGGATGGATACCTCAACATAATAAAAGCCACATACAAGAAACCTACAGCCAACATTATACCCAATGGGAAAAAAATAAAGCTTTGCCCTTAAGATCAGCAACAAGACAAGGGTGTCCACTTACACCACTCCTACTCAACATAGTACTGGAAGTTCTAGCCACAGCAATCAGACAAAAAAAAACAAAACACTAAAAGCATCCACATTTGAAAGGAGGATGTAAAACTGTCATTATTGTGGATAACATAATAGTGTACATAGAAAACCCTACACTCTCCACCCAAAAACTACCTGACCCTTTCAGTGCATTTAAAAAAGTAGTGGGGGACTTCCGCCTAGATGGAGGCATTGGTGGAAACACTGTGCCTTCTCCCACAACCAAGTTTGAACACAACAAAGGTTTGGAGAACTAGGACACACCCAAAGACCAGAAATCGGAATTATATGGAAGTCCCACAACAACGAACCGGTCAACAGGAGGGTAAGAGAGGCGGAGCCAGCAGCGGAGCTGGGTCAGGTAGGACAGATCCCCCGACCTAGGCGCACAGGCACCCTGGAACCAGTCGGGGTGTGGGGCAGATGGACCAAGGTCACACATTCGCGCACAGTGAGATGGACTACACAGGCCCCAGGGGGCGAATCCAGTGGTGGAGGGCTGATGGCGGTGATACACTCGCGTGCAGTGGAACGAAACGCATGGGCCTGGTGACGGTGGTGGCTGGCACAAGGGAAGCCATTGTCCCTCTTTGACCCCACCCCCACATACAACGTCACAACCCAGCGACTTAGTTGCCCTGTTCTAGTGAACACTTTAGGGCTCTGATCCTGCTACTGAACAGGCACGAACAGCCCAAAAGATGGTGCAAGAAGAACTCAAAGTCCCAGAGCCAATAACTCTAAGTGACCGAGAAATTGCCAGCTTCTCAGAAGCACAATTCAAGACACTATTTATCAGGATGCTCACAGAACTGGTACATTATAGTCACAAATTAGAGGAACATAGTCACAAATTAGAGGAACATATGAAGGCTAAACTAATTGAAATGAAGGGAGATGCACAGGAAACTAATAGTGATGGAAAGGAAACTGGGAGTCAAATCAATGGAATGGACCAGAAGGAAGAACGAAACATCCAACCAGAAAGGAATGAAGAAATGAGAATTCAAAAAAATGAGGAGAGGCTTAGGAACCTCCAGGAAATCTTTAAATGTTCCAACATCCGGATTATAGGGGTACCAGAAGGGGGAAAGAAACAGCCACGAGNGCGGGTACTGTGGCCACTACTTGCGGCTACTGCTATTAGTGCTCAACTGGATTGGTGAACGCCAGGATGTGCTAGTGACCCGTCAGCAGCTGACCTGTGATCCTGGTTTCTCCAAACTGTGTGACACCCTACTACAATGAAACTCCAGCCGATACTCCTGGTGTGATATTCAACCTCACCTAAGAGGAGCTTTCTCTACTAATTTAAAGGGACAGATCAATAAATTGCAACTAGAGTTACACCAACAGTTAAAAAGGGCATTCAACACTTAACTAAGCAGGAGATTCTTCAAACCCATAATGATAATCTTGGCTCGTTAAACCCAAAGCACTGGTTTGATGGACTCAGTCTAAGGTTGTGAGTCACTGGAGCCACTGGTTGTTTACTGATTTTAAAAATGTTTTGCGCATTACTATACATTTACAGATTATTTGCCCAGGGTGGCAAAAGAGACCACCAAGTAGCAAGTCTTGTGGGATGTGTCACCCCAACAGCCTTAACAAAAAGAAAAAAAGTGTGTGTGTGTGGGAAGTATAAAGGACCGGTTTGTTTTGGCTTGGCAAATGTGACTCAGATGTGTATGGAAAATCTACAGATGCGAAGTGGCGGGCCGAGCCGGACCTTCAAACCGAGTTTTCCCATGGGAATCAGGCCTAGAAAATGCATACAGATTGTAATGGCTTGCTCTTGCTGAAACTCCATCATCCTGGTCTAAACCAACAAATGTGTATTGTCTATCTTCAAGGTAATTCCAAAGCCTGTGTGAATTTTCCCAAGGACAGAGCTAACAGCTCATTGCCATTTCCCTCTGCACGTTATTTTCATTTTCTTGATTGTACCTAAAATGTAGACAATAATATTCTGTGTAATAGATAATAAATCTTTCCCTGATGTAAGACCCCAGGGAAACAATAAAAGCCTGTCTAGGCAAGGGTCAAAGTGCTCCCCTCTTGAGAGGGTGGCTGCGGCATTCATACACACTGTCCCCTTTAGGGAGAGGTTGTGCCGTTCGTTCCCTTTTTCTCCACAGGAATGTAGTAGCCTGTGCATTCATCCTCACTGTCAGGCACAGAAGACAGGCTCTGCTGGACAGGTCCACCAAAGTTGCTTCCTTTTTTCTTTCCTTGATTAGGTTCCATGCATTCCTTACTACCTGACCTGTTAAATTTTGTTAAAAGTGCATTTCTTACTAAGTGACTTTGGGTGACTCATACATACTTCAATTTTATTATCTTTAAAATGAAAAAAAGTGATAGAAACTTAACTTTTTGAGAGAATTAATTAGCACATGATGTGTGTGAAGGGGCTTTGTGAACTACAGAGTACACTCTAAGTGTCACATCTTGCTTTGACTTCAGGCCCAGTGAGTGTAGAAATGGAGAAGGAGCCACTGAAGAAAACAGCTGTGCAAAGGTCACCCTTGTGTTCCAATCTCTCAGGCTCATAGCATCCTGATGGTTGGTGCTCAACAGGACTAAAGGGTTGCCTGGGTCTAGAAATAAGTCTGGTGATGTGATTATTAGTGACTAAAATCTTGGCTCACGAGGGGAAATTGTACTGCTGCTGATAACCTAAACCAGGCAAAAAAGTTACTGGAAAAAATATAAGAATATCCTTCATGAATTTACATGCAAAAATTTGACTGGAAAAACTGGCCAAAAAATCCAACAGAACACAACAGTAGTTTTAAATGATTTTGAAGTAGAGTTTGACCCTAGGAACATAAGGTTTGCTTCATATTGAAAAATTAGTTAATGTCCTATGTAAAGAAGATAGAAAAATCTCAAATAAACCACCTAAGCCTACATCTACAAGAACTAGAGGAACAATGACAGACAAAGGCCAGAGCAAAAAGAAGGAAGGAAATAATCAAGATCAGGGCAGAATTAAACGAGACACAGACTGAAAGAACAATTCAAAGCATCAGTAGACCCAGGATCTGGTTCTGTGAAAAGGCACATAAAATTGACAAGCTTTTTACCAGACTCACCAAGAAAACATGAAAGGACCCAAATAAATAAAATCAGAAATGAAAGAGGAGAAGTTACAGCCGACACCACAGAAATACACGAGTGTAAGAAATCACTATGAACAACTAACTACATGCCAAGAAATTGGACAACCTGGATGAAATGGAGAAATTTCTTGAAGTATACAATCTTCCCAAACTCAGTCAAGAAGAAGCAGAAAGCCTGAACAAACTGATAACAACTAGTGAAATTGAAGCAGTAATCAAATAACTCCTGGCAGACAAAGCCCTGGACCATTGGGCTTCACAATTGCATTTTACCAAACATTTAAGAAAGATCTAACTCTCGCTTCTCAAACTGCTCCAAAAAATTCAAGATGAGACATAACTCCTAAACTCTTTCTACGAGGCCAGTATCATTCTAATTCCAAAACCAGGAAAAGACTCAACAAAGAAACAAAACTACAGGCCAATATCACTGATGAACATAGATGCTTAAATCCTCGACAATAGACTGCATGTCTAAGTTCAGAAATACATACAAAAGATCATTCACCAGGGTCATGTGGGATTCATCCCAGGGATGCAAGGATGGTAAAACATTCACAAATGAATAAACATAATACTCCATATAAACAAAATGAAGGAGAAAATCACATGATCAGATCAATAGACACTGAAAAGGCTTTTGATAAAATCCAGCATCCATTTATCACAAAAACACTGAGCAAAGTGGGACTAGAGGATGGATACCTCAACATAATAAAAGCCACATACAAGAAACCTACAGCCAACATTATACCCAATGGAAAAAAAATAAAGCTTTTCCCTTAAGATCAGCAACAAGACAAGGGTGTCCACTTATACCACTCCTACTCAACATAGTACTGGAAGTTCTAGCCACAGCGATCAGACAAAAAAAACAAAACAAAACACTAAAAGCATCCACATTTGAAAGGAGGATGTAAAACTGTCATTATTGTGGATAACATAATTGTGTACATAGAAAACCCTACACTCTCCCCCCGTAAAACTACCTGACCCTTTCAATGAATTTAAAAAAGTCGTGGGATTCAAGGTGAANCATACAAGAAACCTACAGCCAACATTATACCCAATGGGAAAAAAAATAAAGCTTTTCCCTTAAGATCAGCAACAAGACAAGGGTATCCACTTACACCACTCCTACTCAACATAGTACTGGAAGTTCTAGCCACAGCGATCTGACAAAAAAAAACAAAACAAAACACTAAAAGCATCCACATTTGAAAGGAGGATGTAAAACTGTCATTATTGTGGATAACATAATTGTGTACATAGAAAACCCTACACTCTCCCCCAAAAAACTACCTGACCCTTTCAATGAATTTAAAAAAGTCGTGGGATTCAAGGTGAATATTCAGAAATCTATGGCTTTTTTGCACACCAACAATGACATATCAGAAAGAGAAACTGGGAGAGGAATCCCATTTACTAAAGCAAGAAGAAAATAAAGTACCTAGGGATAATTTTAACCAAGGAGATAAAACACCTGAAAGAAAATAACTTAATCAAGAAGACTGATTTCTCTTTCTCTCTGCTTGTATAGGAGCATGTCAACCGTCAGAACAGCTTTAGAGAAGCTTTGGTTCGCTTGAAATGAAACATTGAGGCATTGGAATTGAAGCTCCCATGGATACCAACTCTGAAGAGGCAAGCATCTCAGAAGAAGTTTCCCTGGTATTGCATCATGCTTACAAGAACCCTCTGAGATTCTGAGAGAAAACTGAACATTGTAGTGAGTCCCCGAGGCCTTCTTTGACTTCGGGTCCAAAGGAGAACATACTTGTGGTGCTTACTTTAGTTTCTTGGTAATGAATTGTTTTTCTCTATTTCTTCAACATGTGCAGCAGGATCGAGAACAGGAACTGGGATTCATTAGTGTCACCTGGGCAGTGGACAGTTCTCCATGCAAACAGGCAGATGAGGCACCATCTCTGCTGAGGTTTAGTGTGGGGAGGGCAAGTCCTCACTGCTGTATGGGTCCACACTGAGACACACACACGTAGGCCCATATGCGGTGGTTTCACTGCAAGGTTGCAGGGTCATCCCAGCTGAGCTTTATGGACTTTCTCCTCAGTTGGATGAGCCCTTACTCTGGAGGCAACCTTCACCCACCAACAGTTACTAGGATGGATGAAGCCACGTGGGGACCATAAAAACAGAGATGCAGGAACAAGGAGATGCCATCTCAACTCTAAGTTCCACACCTTTCTGTTCAAACACCACTCTCAGGAGTGAGTTGTTTTTCTCTCTGTGCACAAGCAACTCTTTTCTTTTTCCCTCCCAGACAGTCCCAGAGGAGGATGGCTGCAAATAACACTTCCTCTGTTGACAGAGTTTATCCATGCAGGCTTAACAGACCAGCCAGGACTCCAGCTCCCTCTCTTCTTCCTGTTTCTGGGCTTCTATGTGGTCACCATGGTAGGGAACCTGAGCTTGATAATACTGATTGGGCTGAACTCTCACCTGCACACCCCCATATACTCTTTCCTCTTCAACTTGTCCTTCATTGACTTCAGTTACTCCTCTGCCATCATCCCAAAAATGCTGATGAGCTTTGTCTCAAAGAAAAACATCATCTCCTACACAGGGTGTATGACTCAGCTGTTTTTCTTCTGTTTCTTTGTTGTTTCTGAATGCTTCATCCTTTCAGCAATGTCATATGACCGCTATGTGGCCATCTGTAAACCATTGTTTTACATGCTCACCATGTCTCCTCAGGTGTGTTTATTTCTTCTGCCCGGTGTCTACGTGATGGGAATTTGGGGGGCTATAGTGCATACAGGTAGTATACTGCTTCTGACCTTTTGTGCAGAAAACCTTCTTAATCATTATATGTGTGACATCCTTCCCCTCCTTGATCTCCTGCAATAGCTCTTACATGAGTGCTCTGGTGGTCTTTAGTGTTATAGCCATTGACATTGTGTTGCCAATTGTGACCATTTTTCTCTCTTATGGCTTCATTCTTTCTAGCATTTTACACATTAGTTCTACTAAAGGCAGACCCAAAGCTTTAAGTACCTGCAGTTCTCACATAATTGCAGTTTTCTTTACTTTGGCTCAGGAGCTTTTGTGTACCTTAAACCACCTTCTATTTTACCCATTGACAAGGACAAAATCTGCACTCTGTTCTGTACCATTGTGGTGCCAGTGTTGAACCCACTAATCTACAGCCTGAGGAACAAGGATGTCAAATTAGCCATGAGCAAAACATTGAGAAGAATAACTTTCTCTTGAAAGAAATTTGAAATTGAGAAAAGGGATGAGAATTTCTAAATTAGCGTGTTGTTATTATTTTATCATCATTATCAATAAGAAATTCAACCATCTGGCTTTCATATTCTATATTTAGAAGAAATTCTAACTCTTTTCCAAGTGGATTTATTATCTCTCACCATCAACCCAACCTTTCCTTTTATGTTTTATTAAAATAATCTTTGTAATCATACAGTATGCAATATTGAATGTGGTTTCAGAATCATTTCATCTAGTCCAAATATATAAAAACTACCTGGTGGCAGAGCCAGGACTAAAATCTCAGCTTCAATCTCAATTCAGTTTGTTTTCCTTCATGCCACATTTTCTTGTCTCATTTCTTTCTTGGAAGATGTCATTTTACATGTTAGTTGACCCAGAACATCTAAACTAAAAATGGATTGACAGTAATATCATGCTACTTGCACAGCATCATTTTAATACATCACATTTTGCAAGAGAATAGGAGGTGAAAAATTTTGTTGAGTAGATTGTGGTAAAATGACAAGATCAGTGTCTGATGAGTTTTGTAGTGTGTAAATAAATGGTGTGTTAGGTTTCCCACAAAAGAGGGGGAGTCAAGAAACATCCCCCAGAACTGTAACTATGCTAACAATATATACCTTTATATTTCTTTATGTCACAATTGTTTTGAATTGTGATGATAGTCTGAAGTCACCCATAGACAAACACTTTATACAAAACAGGCCTACAGGTCCATACCCTCTGGTCTTATACAAAGACCAATTAGGGGAAGGAAATTGTGAACACCCGGTCGAGCTATTAACATGGGGAAGAGGATATGCTTGTGTTTCAATTCCCTCAGGTCCACCACTGTGACTTCCGGCAAAAAGAGTGAAACTGTACCATACCAGACCCACGACAGCAACAGATGTGGCAGCTCATCAGGATTAGACACCTTGAAGAGAAAGCAGACTGGCTGAAGGGACAGATGAAGCAGATGTCCCCAAGGACCATGGCAGAAGCATCCCACCACCAGAAAACACAGACTCATAGGAGCAACTGCCCAGATCAACCTCAGGGAGGAATTTGGGGTGACCTAAAAACCTTTAAGACAAGAGCACAGCAGATTATCCAACAAGTGAGTCAGGGAAGCTCCAAAGAACAGGTTCCTAGCTTATTTTTCAGTTGCTTTTTCAAACTTCACCAAGGTAGTCCTAATCTTGGGCCTGCTCACCTGTCTTGGAGAGCTAGGTTAAGCCTCTGAAATTGAACATATATATTGGAGCAAGATTATAGACCCACCTATATTTAACCTCCATACTTGTTGGAACCCTGTGCGTCCCTTTATCTAGTAATGATACTGAGTGGACCAGAGGCACCTGGTTCCCTCTGAATGGACCTCTAGAGAAAGAGCATCATTGGCCGTTCACTCTGGAAGGTACTGTCTCTAACAATTTGTTAGAGACATATGTCTCAATATGTCTCTAACAATTTGCCTGCTTGCTTTTCTTTGTTAACCAATACCCTCTGCTTACATATTATGTCTAAGTGGTATGCTCATGCAATAACACATTATACCACTCAGCAGTCTCTGCCTGCAGTAAACCTTTCTTTAGTTGGATCAATAGGATTTATAGGAGAAAGGCAAGGAGATAGTACCAAACCACTGAATCCTCCTTTATGTCAAATAGATGGTGGATCAACCAAGCCAGTCACTTGGAAACTGTGCTGTGAACAAACACCATCATTAATCAATATCACTAGCACCCCTTCAGTATTAGAAAACTGGGGTGCAAAATGGAAGACTTATGACATAGTAGGCTTGGCAATTTTAAATCCTATGCCCCTCACAGTGTATAATAAAGTTAGTTGGCATAGAGGACAGGCAGGAGCCCCTATTCTCAGAATAAATGGTCTTACTCATACTAGCCCAAGCCATACTTCTACTTGGAAGATGGGGCTCCCTTTTGTCAACCGTCAGACAGGACAATTTCAACTCATCCAAAAGATAGACAATGCCTTTGGTTACTTTAACATTTGGAACATTTAATATGCGTGGGTTACTGTATGTACTTCTCATCCTTATCTATTTGTAGCCATCCCTGGTGCACCTCAGCTTGTGTATAATGAGACCTCTACTGTATATACTTTTACCACTACTCTTGGCACTATATATATTAGCTGTTTAACCCATTAGAATGTCACTCAATTGATTCTTACCACCATATTTGTCATTTGCCAACAGGCCCAGGCCTGGGTTCCTGTTAACTTTATCCCAGAGTGGGCTGATCCAGGAGGATTAAGTGCGCTCAGTAAGGCCCTCGCCTATGTCAGCACCCGCTGATTCATAGGCATGCTTATTGCCTCCATAATTTCTGCGATTTTAATAATAGGGGCCATGACTCCTGCATCTGTAGCCCTTACTGAATCCATTCAATCTGCACATGTGGTTGATGTTCTCACTAATACTACTCAGCAAATGATGCAACAAATCCGACAGTATCAAGATAAAAAGAGAAGCAACAGCTAGGGAAAACATATTTGCCAATGATACCTCAGACCAAGGTTTAATCTCCAAAATATACAAAGAACTCACTCAACTCTACTCAAAGAAGACAAGCAGCCCAATTAAGAAATGGGCAAAGGACTTGAACAGACACTTCTCCAAGGAGGACATACAGAGGATCCAGAGACACATGAAAAGATGCTCGATACCACTGCTTATCAGAGAGATGAAAACTAGAACCACAATGAGATACCACCTTACACCAGTCAGAATGGCTATCATAAACAAAGAAACAAACAATAAGTGCTGGAGAGGTTGTGGGGAAAAGGGTACTCTAGTTAACTGTTGGTGGGATTGCAGATTCGTACAACCACTATGGAAAACAGTATGGAATTTTCTAAGAAAACTAAAAATGAACGTGCCTTTTGACCCAGAAATCCCACTGTTAGGAGTATATCCTAAGAACCCTGAAACACCAATCCAAAAGAACCCATGCACCCCATATGTTCATAGCAGCACAATTTATGATAGCGAAGAGTTGGAAACAACCAAGATGCCCATCGGTAAATTACTGGATCCCAAATCTATGGTACATTTATACAATGGAATTCTATGCTGCAGAAAGGAAGAAGGAGCTCCTACCCTTTGCAACATCATGGATGGAACTGGAAAGCATTATGCTGAGTGAAATAAGCCAGGTGGCGAAAGACAAATACCATATAATATCACCATTAACAGGAATCTAAACAACAAAACAAGCAAGCAGGCAAAATATGACAAATGACACTCAAATACAGAACAGGCTGACAGTATCCAGAGGGGAGAGGGGAGAGAATCATAGAGGAAAAGGAGATGGACTCACATGAACAAATATAAAGGACACATGGACAATAACTAAGTGGGGACAGAAATGGGAGGGAGGTGGGGAGCACTGGGGGGCAGGGCTAAAAATATAGGACAGAAATCTGTACTTGAACAAGAATTTAATTTAAAATAAGCCAAATTGATCAGAAAATTCTTACTCAGCTCTCTGCCACAGAATCTGCCATTGTCTGACTTGGAGAGCTGCAGGATGCTGTCACCTTAAGGCAACAGCTTATTTGTGATCCTGGTTTTTCTAAACTCTGAGTTACTCCATTAAGGTAAAATTCCAGTCACCATTCCTGGGCAGATATTTGTCATCAACCAGGGGAAAAGTTTTTTACCAACCTTAAAGGACAAATTCATCAACTCCAGCTAGAACTCCACCATAGCTCAGCGACATCAAATGTCTAACTGAACAACAGATGTTCCATACTGTGAACCATAATCTATAATGGATAAACACTAAGAACTGGTGTGATGGAGTGAGTTTACAAGTTTGGGTTATGGCAGCCCTTGGGTGCCTCCTTGTGTTAATTCTTATTTGTGCTTTATGATGTATATGGAAGTTGTTTTCTCGTGATCACATTCATAATCAGCAAGTACTAGGTTTCACAAGCCTAATAGCTTCAGTTGATTTAACAAAAAAAGGAGGGGGGTGGAGATGTTGGGAATGTCCTGACTGGTTTCAGGAGTTGTAACCGCCCCCCCATGCATAAAGCTGAGTGAGTGATCTTCAGACTGTGAGCCACTGAAGAGACAAAGCTTATCTCCCTGGCAGGAGCACTGCTTCTGCATTATCCATCTCTGGCCCCTAATGCTTGGTGGATAAGTCAATGATGGGTACAACCCCTCAGAGGAAGGGCAACCTAAGCCAGACACGATCACTTGGGAGGCCCTCAATGAAGGACTTGGGGGGCTGCAGGAAAGAGAAAGTGATGGACCCTCACTCCCCAGCTATTCCGACATAGTCTTAGTCCCCATTTCTGTCTGGGAGAAGCACTTCCTGGCTCTCACCCACTTAAGCCTAAAAACCTATAAAGGGGAGGTGGTGCAGCCCTCTCCCTGCTAGAGCGGATTCCGGGTTGATCCGCCATAGGAAAGAATTTCTAAAGTCCTGTGAAGCCTGAATTCCTAAAAGTGCTTTTCTTAATATGATAAGGGTCTGAGCAGGAAATGAGTATGTCTCCCAAAGTTTTTCGCAACCCCCTTACCTGACACACACTGAGTCAGATTAATCCCTCAGATTTCTTTGAAATGTTATCTGGTGTTTGATCTTTGCCATCTGACATTGATTGATGAGCTTCGCCTGTATTCCTGTGTGTTAGGAACCTAATAAAAGCCATTGAGGAAGGGGCTCTTGGTCTTTCTCCTTCGAGAGATTGACCACCTGTGCTCCCCAAGCAGATCATGTCTTGGTCGTATTATTTTCATCTGTGGTGGACAGGGGGACTTTTGCCCATCCTCCACCACAACAAAATAGACAGGGGGAGGTTAACAATAGTATGGGAAATGGAGAAGCCAAAGAACTAATATGTACAATGCCTGAATATGAACTAAGGTGGAGGAATGATGGTGGGAGGGGAATACAGGGTATAGCAGAATAAAGGAGAGAGAAAAATGGGACAACTGTGATAGCAAAATCAATAAAAATATATATATATATATTTTTTTAAATATTTTATTTATTTATCTTTAGAGGGGAAGGGAAGGAGAGAGGAAGGAAATATCAATGTATGGTTGCTTCTCGTGCATCCCCTGCAGGGAACTGGCTCCTGCCGGAAACTGGCCTGCAACCCAAGCATGTGCCCTGACTGGGAATCGAACCGCGATCGTCTGGTTCACAGGCCCGCGCTCAATCCACTGAGCTACACCAGCCAGGGCTCAATAAAAATATATTTTAAAAAATGATCAAAAGAAAGAAAAAACTTCCCAGATAACAAAAATATTAAAGGATTTTATCACCACCAAGCCAGTATTACAAGAAAGGTTAAAGGGTGTTCTTTAAGAAGAAAGAAGGAAAAAAGGTAAAAAATGTGAGTAATAAAATGGCAATAAATACATATCTATCAACAATTAATAAATAGACCTGTTAGTGAATTAGCTTTTGTGAATTAATTTTCAGGGAAATGGCATGACTTCCTTAGATAGAATCAATTTGACTTTATTACTGATAAAGTAGAAAATGTCATTTATTAAAGGAGGGAATATGAGAGGAGAAAAGTTTTGAAGAAAGGAAGTGGTATAATTTTGTAATGTGTGGAATTTAAACATTGTCTTCTGCCTGCTCAGATGTGGATAGAAATAGAGGTTTGGAAGGAATCAGTAGAGGGTAATTCAAGACATGGGAGTGAACAAGGTCCTTCAGAAGCTCATTGAAACTGTTTTCACATGAAGGCCTCTCAGCTGCCATCTCTTCAGTTCTCTGGCCAGGTGGGTGTTTTTTATTAAAGCTGAGAATACTGTGATATGTAGGGATTGGTTTGGTACCATACTTGTGCAACTCTGATTATCTACCATAAAGTTGAGACCTAATGCATATGGGTGAGACATATATGCAAAGGTTTTATTGTATGTAATACTTCACATATTCAATGATGAGGCATGTATAACATATAGTTTAAATTAAAAATAAAGAAGAAAGCCATTTCCCAAAGATTCAAGTTTTAGAAAGGCAACCGTACTGAACAGATGGAAAGAGAAGGTAGCTTTTTTCATTCTCTTCTTGTTTGCAACAAGTCATCAGGTAACGTGGCTTTACACAAGCCCTGCTTATGGTGAATTAGGAAACGAGCTTGTCAAGGAAACTCTCTGAAGCCAAAAGTCCCCCTAGAGCTTTCAGAGAACCCACATCGTCTTCTTTGCACTCAGATATCAAGTACAGCTTACTTTAATTTCATTTTAATGAATTATTTTTCTCCTTTTGTTTAATGGAATTGGTAACAGCCGTGGGGATCCATTAGATTTCTCTGGGCAGTGGACAATTCTCAGTGTAAACAGAGTAAGCAGAAAGATGAAGCACCATCACTGCTGAGCCTTAGCCAGGGGAGAACAAGTCCTCACTGTGGTATGTGTAACACTCAGACACAAATACAGGCCTCTGTGAAGTGGTTGTAGTTGCACTTGCCTGGAGGAAGATGGGTTCTGCCTTTGTGTTTTGATTTCCTAACTTCCCTGAGAAGACCTGCCATTAACACAGTACCAAAACCTATCTAATCCACCAGCTATAAAATCTTTCATTCTCAATATTTACAAGACCCAGGTAAGGAGAGTAGACTGCAAGTTGCCATAGAAAATTTTATTTGTTCTTATATAAATGAAAATTTTTTGAGACAATTTGACAAAGTGTTCAGTTTACACTAGCCAAACCTTCTACCCGGACACTCAAGGGTGCTGTAGATAACACACATTAAGGACCCGTGTTTGCCTAAGGAGATCAGCAAGGTTCTTGAATCTTCAAGCTACGAGTGCTCCTCCCTTTTAAAGTGGAGATTAATAGGTCTACCTACGAGGTTGTTCTGAGGAGTAAACACGATAAAATTATTTATGCATTACTTTGGATTCTTCAGTTGAGGGTGCTGACTCAGATACAGTGTCTGGTATACAGTAAGTGCTCAATAAATGTACAAAATACAAGACTTATTTTCCCCATGGTGCTTTGTTCTTAATTGCGCTTAGAAAGATGTAACCTGAATGAAAGGAAAGGCCATTAAAAGCCCCGTCAGGCACCTCAAGGGCATAAACAAACATTTCTTCTTCCTTAGGGAGCAAGGATCCTGAGAGAGCCCCTGTATCTAGGTCACTGTGGCCCCTAATAAAAAATAACACTGTATGGACCTTATAAATGTGCTCTCCCATCCCTGGAATCTGGACTGGAGGCTCGGGACAAAGGAGGTCAGAGACCATCTTCTTCAGCTCAACAGGAGAACCGAGACAAACTAAAGGCTTTGAATTTTAAAGGAGAGAGGCAGAAGCAGAGCAGTGTGAGCTCTGAGTTGTCCCCTTCTTGTCACCAGGACCATCTGAGTCTCCATGAGAGAGATGGGTGGGAGCCAGCAGTGTCCAGCACTGTGACTGCAGGCAGAAGGAGGGTGAGTGTCTGCCTGACCTGGTCTGTGCTCTAGCAGAGTGATTAGGGTACAAAGACTGAACCCCGGAACCAGAGAGCCTGAGTTCCCGTTATGCTGCCACTTTGAAGGACTGGAACTTGTGCCCAGTGTCCTCACCTGTTCAATGGGTTTAATCAAAATGCCCCAGACCACTTAGAACAGTGCAATTGGCATAGTTAGTGCTCAGCAAATGTTTCTTTTTTCTTGGGTTGAGTTAATTATTTTACCTTATTATTCCAGTATTATTTTCACATAGGATTTCCACAACCATTCCTGCTAAAGACTCAGGGCAACACAGCCTTATCTTCCTGTTCTGACCAGCACTGACCAAAGGTGGAAGGTCTAGGGCAACTGGCTTCTGCTTCCCAACAGCACTGCAGAGAAGGACCCAGGTCACATAAAACTCAGTCCAGGGCTGTAGAGGGCAGGCAGTACCAGAAGAGTGTCACCACTGCAAGGTTGCAGGGTCATCCCAGTTGAGTTTTGTGGACTTCTTCTCAGTTGGATGAGCCCTTACTCTGGATGCAACCTTCACCTACCAACAGATACTAGGATGGTTCAAGGCGCATGGAGACCATAAAAACAGAGATGCAGAAACAAGGAGATGCCATCTCACCTCTAAATTCCACACCTTCCTGTTCAAACACCACGCTCAGGAATGGGTTATTTTTCTCTCTGTGTGTGAACAACTCTTTTCTTTTTCCCTCCCAGACTGTCTTAGAGGAGGATGGCTGCAGAAAACACCTCCTTTGTGACAGAGTTTATCCTTGCAGGCTTAACAGACCAGCTAGGACTCCAGCTCCCTCTCTTCTTCCTGTTTCTGGGCTTCTATGTGGTCACCATGGTGGGGAACTTGGGCTTGATAATACTGATTGCGCTGAACTCTCACCTTCATATTCCAATGTACTTTTTCCTGTTCAACTTGTCCTTCATTGACTTCAGTTACTCCTCTGGCATCATCCCCAAAATGCTGATGAGTTTTGTCTCAAAGAACATCATCTCCTACACAGGGTGTTTGACTCAGCTCTTTTTCTCCTCTTTCTTTGTCATTTCTGAATGCTTCATCCTGTCAGCAATGGCATATGACCGCTATGTGGCCATCTGTAAACCACTGTTGTACACGCTCACTATGTCTCCTCAGGTTTGTTTATTGCTTTTGCTGGGTGTCTATGGGATGGGAATTTTGGGGGCTATAGCGCATACAGGTAATATACTGTTTCTGACATTTTGTGCAGAAAACCTTCTTAATCATTATATGTGTGACATCCTTCCCCTCC
The DNA here is from genome assembly GCF_014824575.4 of Sturnira hondurensis. Classification (NCBI taxonomy): domain Eukaryota; kingdom Metazoa; phylum Chordata; class Mammalia; order Chiroptera; family Phyllostomidae; genus Sturnira; species Sturnira hondurensis. The sequence goes on along the minus strand of NW_028080183.1, from coordinate 58,148 downwards.
TTGAGCTCTCATGCAATAGCTCTTACATGAATACTCTGGTGGTTTTTACTCTTGTGGCCATTGACATTGCGGTGCCAATTGTGACCATTTTTCTGTCTTATGGCTTCATTCTGTCCAGCATTTTCCACATTAGTTCTACTGAGGGCAGATCCAAAGCCTTTAGTACCTGCAGTTCTCACATAATTGCAGTTTCTCTTTTCTTTGGGTCAGGAGCTTTTGCGTACCTTAAACCACCTTCTATTATACCCCTTGACCAGGGTAAGATCTGTACTGTATTTTATACCATTGTGGTGCCAGTTTTGAACCCACTAATCTACAGCCTGAGGAACAAGGATATCAAATTAGCCATGAACAAAACCTTGGGGAGAATAACTTTCTCTTGAAAAGAATTGGAAATTGAATAAAGGGATGAGAATTTTTAACTTAGAGTGTTGTTGTAATTTTATCATCATCATCAATAAGGAATTCAACCTTCATGCTTTTTTATTCTATATTTAAAATTTTTTTTAACTCTTTCCCGAATGGATTTATTCTCTCTCACCATCACCCTAACTCCTCTTTCTATATTTTATAAAAATAGTCTTTGCAATCATATAGTATGCAATATTGAATGGGGCTTCAGAATCATTTCATCTAGTCCAAAAATATAAGGAAACTACCTGGTGGCAGATCCGGGACTGAAATTCCAGCTTGAATCTCAATTGAGTTT
>NW_028080183.1:26205-53112 GCF_014824575.4 Sturnira hondurensis | reverse complement strand
ATTTACACAATGGAATTCTATGCTGCAGAAAGGAAGAAGGAACTACTACCCTTTGCAACATCATGGATGGAACTGGAAAGCATTATGCTGAGCGAAATAAGCCAGGCAGTGAAAGACAAATATCATATGATCTCACCATTAACAGGAATCTAAACAAACCAAACAAGCAAGCAAAATACAACCAATGACACTCAAATATGGAACAGGCTGACAGGGTCCAGAGGGGAGAGGGGAGAGAATCATAGGGGAAAAGGGAATGGACTCACATGAACAAGTATAAAAGACACATGGACAATAACTAAGGGTGGGGGGTGGAAAGGGGAGGGAGGCGGGGAGCATGGGGTGGGGGCGGGCAGGGTTGGGATTATAAGACAGAAACCTGTACTTGAACAAGAATTAAATTAAAATTATATTTAAAAAAAAGATATATAGTGGCTTAAAGATAACAAAACAAGACCCTTCCGTGTGCCATTTTCAGATCAAAGACTCACACAGACTGAAACTAAAGGGATGGAAAAATGTCATACATGAAAATGGAAACAAAGGAAAGACAAAAAGCTGTGGTAGCAATACTTATTCCAGAAAAAATAGACTTTAAATCAATGGGTATAACATGGGACAAAAAGGACCGAGAAACTCCACTTCCGGGTATTTATCCAAAGAAACCTGTATCTTCATTGCAGCATTATTTACAATAGCCAAGATATGGAAGCAACCTGAGTGTCCATCAATAGATGAGTGGAGGAAGAAGGGGTACAGACATACAAAGGAATATGACTAAGCCACCAAAAAAGAATGAGATCTTGCACCACAACAACATGGATGGTCCTAGAGGGTTTTATTTTAAGTGCAAAAGGTCAGACAGAGAATGACAAATGCAGATTATTTCACTTCTTTGTGGAATCTAAAAAACAAAATAAGCAACAAGCAGAAAAAAAGAGACTCATAAATGCAGAGAATATTTTGATGGCCATGAGATTAGACACTTTGTGGGGAAGAGTGAGAAAAGTGAAGGGATTTAGGGATTAGGAAGTACAAATTGGTAGTTCCAGAACAGTCGTGGGGAGGCAAAGTACAGCCCAGGAAATACGGTCAATAATTCTGAAGTACCTATGTATGGTGCCAGATGGGGACTAGATTTATTGATGTGATCTCTTTTTAAGTTGTATAAATGTCTAATCATGGGGTTGCACACCTGAAACTAATGTGATAGTGTACATCAACTGTGATTTTAAAATAAAAGGAAATAAATTATATATATATTTTAAAAAGTGAATAATATAGAAATCTTCTATATTTTTGTCATTTCACTTAAAATGATAATGAACGCTATATCAGATAGGAACAGCAGCACTAATTTTAAGTGCAACACATTTTTCTTCTGTTTTTTTTGTTATTGTTAGTGACACCTGTTTTAATACTCGTGGCCTGATGTCACTATGGCATGTGTCTCTCGAGTCTGTTCTCTGCCAACACTTGGTTAGTATAGAGACAGATATTGGTGGTGTCATGACCCACCCAGTGGCAAAGGTCAGCATGACTTTCTCTAACCACCACACCATCAACCATGGCACGTGGTGCAACACACCTGGTCTCATCAAACTCTATGCACAAGTGGTTGGATTTTGTAGCCATAACCGTTACAACTGACCATCTTCATCTTGTACATACTCACTCTTATTTTCCTTTCTCTTAAGGCAGATGCAAAAGCTGCTCTTTCTTCCCCTTGGGTCAGGAAAGTGCTTTACTTCAGCTCAAGTCCTGGGACAAGGAACTATATTGGTGGTTCTCAGGTGAATCTGAATCACACAGACGATTTGCTAAAACATAGATTCCAGGGCCCATTCACAGAGTTTTGACCCAGTAGGTCTCGGATAGGACTTGAGACTTTTCATTAATAAGAAGTTCCCCAGTGATGCCTCTCCTGCTGCCTGGGTTGCAACAATCAAGAACCGGCATCTTTTACAGCAAAGCAGCAGCCATGCTGAACTATCCTCTGCGCACCTCATTTCCTGAGGCCAAAACTCTGAGATTAGTGTTTTGACTTGGAGAAATGGTGATATATCATTTTATTTTTCAGTTTTCTTTACTGAGCATTCTGAATTAGAACCATTTTCTTTCTAAAAAGTGATGGGTTTCATTTTCTCCCCAAATGTTTTTTCTCCCCCTTTCTTCTGCATGCAGCCTTCTCTACTCTTCATTTGGTTTCCTTCCCACCACTCTTGCAGTGGGTTCCCCAAAGACCCTGAGATGAAGACTTATGTGAAAGTGATTTGTCAGGACGCCTCCCAGGTAAACCCAGTGAGAACTCAGAAATGAGACCCTAGGAGGCTGAGAAAGTGTGTATGAAAGTGCCAAGTGACAACCGTTAGTGAGAGACCACACACCCGGTGCTGGTTCCATGAGATCATAAGGGATTTTTAGCCAAGAGTTCGTGATGTTGAAAGAAACAGCTGGACTGACCACAATGTTGAATTTGCTACTAGTTCTTGATGGTTTAAATAAACAATGAGGCTTAGCATCCCTAGGAGGGATTTTGGAGTTGGCAAGCTAGGAAGAGTGAGCTGGGGAGGAGAAAGCACAGGAGGCCGCCCATGGACATACATAAACTAAAACTAAACTAAACCAAAAGGAAATAAGTTTAAAAAGCACTTCCTTAAGATTATTATGCACCCTAACATGATCTCTTCACAGACTGGAGCATTGCCTTCTGGTAAAACTGATTAGCCCAAAAGGAGAGAACTGGATCCGAAGGATAGGAGCTGCCTAGTTATACAGACCACTGTAACATGGGAAGAGTGAAGTGCTCTTGTTGACCTCTCTGGCCAAAGCACATCTGTGTTCTATCAGCATAGGACACTTTCACTTTCAAGAAAAGAGGTAAATATCACTAAGAAATTTTTAAAATTTTGAACGTGGAAGGAGACATGGGTGAAACAAAGAATGTTGTGAGGTAGTTGCTGTACCAGACAATTCTGTTTGGGTTGTGGGTACCTGTAACATATATGCTTGGCGGAGATGTTTCTAGATTTTTGAAAAATTTAAAATTTTATTTATTTATTTATATTCAGAGGGGAAGGGAAGGAGAGAGGAAGAGAGAAATATCAATGTACAGTTGCCTCTAGGGTGTTCCCTGCTAAGGACTGGCTTACAAACCAAGCATGTGCCCTGACTGGAAATCAAACCGTAATCGTGTGGTTCACAGGCCCACGCTCAATCCACTGAGCTATGCCAGTCAGGGCTCTTTCTAGATTTTTGAAAAATCCTGGAAATGATAACTTCAGATGATGTTGCTCAAGTTTTCTGCCCCTGCTGGTTGATCTCCAAAGTACAATTTCAGACCAGGTTATTTCACACTGTGGGCCACAACTTGAAAGTGGACCATGGCAGCAACTCCATAGGGCAGAACTCTTGGGAAAATCCTAGGAACATCAGCAACAAGGAGATGTCTGCAGCTATGAACTTGACCATCAGATCCAAGGGAAGCACCAGCATAATCTTGGATGTGGGCCTCTGTGGTGAAGCAGTGTGGTACCTGTGAGCATATACTATACTATGCAGTTGTGTGTGGAAGTGACATGATATTGCTGAACGTGCACATGCAGACTAGGTAGGATGGCCAGAGTGAGGACAACAGCATCAGGCAGCTGGTCCTGGGAGGGTGTCTGCAGTCCCAGCCTTGGGAGTGTCTATGTGTGGAGCAAAAATTGACTCTCTAAATAACATACAAGGATATGGGCCAGGACATTATGGGCAGGGTTTATTGTGTATAGGACTCAATTGGTGGTCAGGCCAGGCTGCTTTCTACAAGTAGGTGGAGCCCTGTGGCTTTATACTGCCTTCTCATTATTGAAGTATGTGCAATGGGAAACTGGGGATGAGGTGGGAAGGGGTGCTGAGAGGCTGCCCATTTACCTGATGTTGAATGTAGTATGAGTTTACTTAAATGCATCAGAGGTCTTGATTTTGTTGTGTGGGTGGCACTGGAGATCTAAAACTTGACTGGGACAGTTACCCTAGTGAGGTCTTTATCTTCTTGATGGATTCAACTCTCATTCCTTATTTATGCCCTCAAAGTTCTCCTCTTTTGGTATTAAATTTTGCTTTCTCCCACATGTCTTTTACCAAAATATTTTAATCTCATTATTACAATTGTGTTTAAGACCACAACAATTGTCTAGAAATGTTGAAAAATGCATGAATTGGTAGAGGACAGATCATGACCTTTGAGAACTGAAGACATAGACTGCCATATAATACATTTCTCTTCTTTTCCTTTTATCTTTGGTATTTAGGAATGTTTTTCTGTTTAAAAAATTATTTTGTTGTTGTCCAATTATAGTTGTCTGCATTACTCCCCACCACACCCCCACCACCCGGACCATAATTACCTTCCTCCCTTGCTTCCACCCATGCCCCCACTTGGTTTTGTCCATGTGTCCTTTATGCTTGCTCCTGAAATCCCTTCCTTATTTTCCCGTTAATCCCTTCATCTCTCCTCTGGTTACTGCCAGATTGTTCTTAATATTAATGTCTCTGAATACATGTTGCTCGCTTTTTAAAATTTTATTTATTTATTTATTTATCTTTAGAGGGGAAGGGAGGAAGAGAGGGAGAGAAATATCAATGTATGGTTGCCTCTCATGTGTCCCCTGCTGGGAACTGGCCTGCAACCCAGGCATGTGCCCTTACTGGGAATGGAACCACGATCCTGTGGTTTGCAGGCCCGTGCTCAATACACTGAGCTACACCAGCCAGGACTCGCTTTTTTTTGTTGTTGTTGATTAGGTTCCGTGCATTTCTTACTATGTGACCTGTTAAACTTTGTTAAAAATGCATATCGTACTGTGTGACTTTTGGTGACTCACACATACTTCAGCTTTATTATCTTTAAAATGAAAAAGTGATACAATCTTAATGCTTTGTGAGGATTAATTAGCACATGGTTTGTGTGAAGGGGCTTTGTGAACCATGGAGTACACTGTAAGTGTCACATCTTGCCTTGACTTCAGGCTCAGTGAGTACAGAAATGGAGAAGGAACCACTGGAAAATCAGCTGTGCACAGGTCACACTTGTGTTCCAATCTCTCAGGCTCATTGCATCCTGTTGGCCGGTGCTCAGCATCACTAATGGGTTGCCTGGGTCTAGGGATATGTCTGGTGATGTGATTATTAGTGACTGAAATCTTGGCTCACCAGGGAAAATTGTACTGCCGCTGATAACCTAAACCAGACAAAAAAAGTTATTTCAAAAAAGGATATACAAATATCCAACTCATAAGCCTTCCCTCCCCAACAAGAAACTTATGTTTTGTCCATCCTTTCTTAAAAGTGGCAAGTTGAGTTGAAGATTACGGCTAACACTATAAATAGCCTAAAGATCCTCTGTTTCTTCTCTACCAGCTGTGGCTGTAAATATCATAACATACTCTTCTGCTGCCATAAAACATTTTGCCTCCCCATCAAACTGATCCCAGACACACACACACACACACACACACACACACACACACACACACACAGACACAGGAGTAGATGGAAGCAGAGAACATCAAGATACCTGAAGCAGACGGCGCCACTGAATTTCACGGGTATTTTACCACAGGAGTTCACACCATAAACCCAGGTAGTCAGAACACATCAATTTAAGAAGCTGCGGCTATCAGGAAGAGTCTCACAAACAATGGGAAGACAAAGAAACAATCCCCAAATGAAAGAAAAGGAGGAAGCTTCAGAAAGAATGTTAGATGTAATAGAGACAAGTCAACTATCAGATATTGAATTCAGAGCACTGATTATCAGGAAATTCAAAGAGCTCACAATGAGCTACCAGAAACTACAGGGGAGCTACAATGAACTCACTGCAAACTACATCAACATGAAGAAGGAAATAGAAACTATCAGCAAAGGCCAAGAAGAAATGACGAATACAATTTCTAAACTGAAGAATACAGTAGAAGGAATCAAGAGCAGGATCAATGAAGCAGAAGATCAGATCAGCGAGTTGAAGGACAAAGTAGAAAAAACCTCCAGAAAGAGCAAGAAAAGGAAAAGAGGCTCAGAAAGAATGAAGAGGGGTTAAGAGAAATGCAAGACAATGTGAAACGTAATAATATCCGAATAATATGGATACCAGAAGGAGAAGAAGAAGAACAAGGGATAAAAATCCTATTTGAAAAAGTAATGAGGGAAAGCTTCCCTAATTTGATGAGAGAAAAAAATCACACAAATCCAGGAAGCAAAATGAATCCTAATCAAGAGAAACCCCCAAAAGCCCACTTCCAGACATATCATCATTAAAATGGCAAAATTCCAAGACAAGGAGAAAATCTTAAAGGCAGCAAGGGAGAAAAAGGAAGTAACATACAAGGGAACCCGAATAAGGTTAGCTCCTGACTTCTCAATGGAAACACTCGAAGCAAGAAGAGAATGGCAAGAAATATTCCAAGTAATGAGAAACAGAGGCCTACAACCAAGGCTACTTTACCCAGCAAGGCTCTCAATCAAGATAGAAGGCGAAATAAAGAGCTTCCAAGACAAAAGAAGTCTAAAGGAATACGCCTCCACCAAACCAGCTCTACAAGAAATACTAAAAGGACTGCTTTAAGGAAAGGAAGGAAAAGAGAGAGATAGAGAGGATCACAGGTACACAAATGGCAATGAAGAAGTACCTATCAATAATAACCTTAAACGTAAATGGATTAAATGCTCCAATCAAAAGACATAGAATACCTGAATGGATAAGAAAGCATGATCCACACATATGCTGCCTACAGGAGACCCATCTCAGGACAAAAGAGCATCACAGACTACAAGTGAAGGGCTGGAAAAAAGTTTCCAAGCAAACGAAGAAGAAAAAAAAGTTGGGGTAACAATTCTCATATAAGACAAAACAGACTTCAAAAAAAGGGCCATAAAGAGAGACCCAGAAGGTCACTTCATAATACTCAAGGGAGTAATCCACCAAGAAGACATTAACATTGTGAATACATATGCACCCAACATAGGAGCACCCAAATATATAAAGAAAATCTTAGAAGACTTCAAGAAAGATATTGACAGTAACACAATTATAGTAGGGGGTTATAACACCCCACTGTCAAAAATGGACAGATCTTGAAAACAAAATATCAACAAAGATATTGCAGCATTAAATGACACCCTAGACAAAATGGACCTAATTGATATATATAGAGCGCTTCATCCCAAAGAAGCTAAATACACATTCTTTTCAAATGCTCATGGAACATTTTCAAAGGTAGACCACATTATAGGACACAAAATGAGCCTCAACAAATTCAAGAAAGGTGAATCATACCAAGCATTTTCTCTGACCACCAGGGACTGAAAATGGAAAGCAACTCCAAAGGAAAAAACCCAAAATACCCCAAATCATGGAGATCGAATGGCATGCTATTAAACAACGAATGGGTCAAGAATGAAATTAGGGAAGAAATAAAAAAGTTTCTGGAAACAAATGAAAATGAACTCAACAAACCCAAAACTTATGGGACACAGTGAAGGCAGTCCTGACAGGGAAGTTCATAGCAATGCAGGCTTACCTAAAGGAGATACAAACATTTCAAACAAACAACATAACCTGATGCCTACAAGAACTCGAGTAACAACAACAAAGACAGCCCAGAGCAACTAGAAGGAAGGATATAAGCAAGATGAGAGCAGAATTAAATGACATAGAGACTAAAAGCACAATTCTAAGGATCAATGAATCCAGGAGTTGGCTTTTTGAAAAGATAAACAAAATAGACAAGCCGTTAAGTAGGCTCATCAAGAAAAGAGAGAGAGGACCCAAATAAACACAATCAGAAATGAAAGAGGAGAGATTACAACTGATACCAAGGAAATAGAATGAATTGTAAGAAATTACTATGTAGAACGGTATGCTTAGAAATGTGAAAACCTAGGTGAAATGGACAAATTTCTAGAAAAATATAATCTTCCAAAACTCAATGAAAAAGAAGCAGAAAACCTGAACAGGCCAATAACAGCAAATGAAATTGAAGCAGTAATCAAAAAACTCCCATCACACAAAAGCCCTGGACCAGATGGCTTCACAGGAGAATTCTACAAAGCTTTTAAGGAAGAGCTAACCCCTATTCTTCACAGACTATTCCAAAACATCCAAAAGGATGAAAAACTCCCCAACTCTTTTTATGAAGCCAGCATCATCCTAATTCCAAAACCAGATAGAGACACAACAAAGAGAAAATTTCAGGCCAATATCACTGATGAACAAAAACGCTAAAATCCTCAATAAAATATTGGCAAATCGCATCCAACAATACATCAAAAAGATCATACACCACGACCAAGTGGGATTCATCCCTGGGATGCAAGGATGGTTCAATATCTGTAAATCGGTAAATGTAATACATCACATAAACAAAAGCAAGGACAAAAACCACACGATCATATTAATAGATGATCTATTAATTAATAGATGCAGAAAAAGCTTTTGATAAGGTACAACACCCATTCATGATAAAGGTAATCAGAAAAATGGCAATAGAGGGAGCATTCCTCAACATAATACAGGCCATATATGAAAGACCTACTGCCAACATCATACTCAATGGATAAAAACTAAAAGGTTTTCCACTAAGATCAGGAACAAGACAAGGTTGTCCACTATCACCACTTCTATTCAATATAGTATTGGAAGTTCTAGCCACAGCGATCAGACAAGAAAAGGAAATAAAAGGCATCCAAATGGGAAAGGAGGAAACAAAACTGGCATTGTTTGCAGATGACATGATAGTGTACATGGAAAACCCTATAGCCTCTACAAAAAACTGCTGGAACTAATAATGAATTTGGCAAAACAGCAGGATACAAAGTCAATATCCAGAAATCAAAGGCATTTTTGTATACCAACAATGAAGCAGCAGAAGCAGAAACCAAGGAGAGAATCCCATTCCATATAGCAAAAACAAAAATAAAATATCTGGGAATAAACCCAACCAAGGAGTTTAAAGACCTGTATGCAGAAAACTACACAACACTGAAGAGAGAAATCAAGGAAGACAAACAAATGGAAACATATACTGTGTTCATGGGTTGGAAGAACTAACATCATCAAAATGTCCATACTACCCAAAGCAATTTACAGATTCGATGCAGTACCTATTAAAGTACCAATGGCATATTTCACAGACATACAGCAAACACTTCAAAAATTTATATGGAACCATAAAAGACCCTGAATAGCAGCTGCGATTTTGAGAAAGAAGTACAAAGTAGAAGGGATCACAATACCTAACATCAAAATGTATTACGAGGTCACTGTAATCAAAACAGACTGGTACTGGCACAAAAACAGGCACATAGACCAATGGAACAGAACAGAGAGCCCAGGAATTAACTCAACTCTCTACAGTCAATTAATATTCGACAAAGGGGGCAATAACATAAAATGGAGTAAAGTCTGCCTTTTCAAGAAATGGTGTTAGGAGAACTGGACAGCTACATGCAAAAAAATGAAACTCGAGCACCAACTTATACCATACACCAAAATAAATTCAAGGTGGATAAAAGACTTAAATATAAGCTGTGAAACCATTATGGCATTGGCAGGACAATCTCAGATATCCCATCCAGCAATACTTTTACTGATACATCCCTTAGAGCAAGGGACATGAAAGGAAAGAACAAACAAATGGGATCTCATGAAAAATGAAAGCTTCTGCATGGTGAAGGAAAACAGTATCAAGATAAAAAGAGACACAAATGTTTGGGAAAACATATTTGCCAATGATACCTCAGACAAAGGTTTAATATTTAAAATATACAAAGAACTCACATGACTGCGCTCTAAGAAGATGAGCAAACCAATTTAAAAATGGGCAAAGGACTTGAACAGATATTTCTCCAAGGAGGACATACAGAGGATCTAGAGACACATGAAAAGATGTTCGATATCTCTAGCTATCAGAGAGATGCAAATTAAAACCAGAATGAGATATCACTTTACACCAGTCAGAATGGCTATCATAAACAAAGAAACAAGCAACAAGTGCTGAAGAAGTTGTGGAGAAAAGGGGCCCTCACTTCACAGTTGGTGAGAATGAAGACTGGTACAACCACTATGGAAAGAACTATTTAATTTTCTAAGAAAACTAAAAATGAATATGCCTTTGACCCAGCAATTCCACTATTAGGAGGATATCCTAAGAACCCTGAAGCACCAATGCAAAAGAATCTATGCACCCCGATGTTCATAGCAGCACAATTTACGATAGCCAAGAGTTGGAAGCAACCTAGATGCCCATCAGTAAATGACTGGATCCCAAAGCTATGGTATATTTACACAATGGAATTCTGTGCAGCAGAAAGAAAGAAGGAGCTCCTACCCTTTGCAACAGCATAGATGGAACTGGAAAGCATTATGCTGAGTGAAATAAGCCAGTTGGTGAAAGACAAATACCATACGATCTCACCTTTAACAGGAACCTAAACAACAAAACAAACAAGCAAGCAAAATATAACCAAAGATACTGAAGTAGAGAACAGGGTGACAGGATCCAGAGAGGGGAGGGGAGAGAATTTCAGGGGAAAAGGGGAAGGATTCACAGGAATAAGTATAAAGGACACATGGACAAAAACTAAGACGGGGGTGAGGAAGGGAGGGAGGTGTGGAGCACTGTGGGGTGGGCTGGGATGGGAGCAAAAGACCAAAAAGTGTACTTGAATAGTAATGAAATAATTTTTAATGTTATTAAAAAAGAACATTGATTTGTTTCTCTCTGCCTCTATAGGAGCAAATCAATAGTCAAAGGAGCTTTAGAGAAGCCTTTGTTTACTTGAAATGAAACCTTGATACATTGGAATTGGAGCTCCCATGGATACCATCTCTGAAGAGGCAAAGATCTCAGGAGAAATTTTCCTGGTATTGCATCATGCTTACAAGAACCCTCTGAGATTCTGAAAGGAAATTGAACATTTTAGTGATTCCCCAAGGTCTTCTTTGACCTTGCGTCCTAAGAAGAACATACTTGTGGTTCTTCCTTTAGGTTCTTGGTAATGGATTGTTTTTCTCTATTTCTTCATGTGCATCGGGATCAAGAACAGGGGCTGGGATTCATTAGTGTCACCTGGGCAGTGGACAATTCTCCATGAAAACAGGCAGATGAGGCACCATCACTGCTCAGCTTTAGTGTGGGGAGGGCAAATCCTCACTGCTGTATGTGTACACCCTCAGACACACACACACGGGCCCATATGCAGTGGTTTCAGTTGGACTTGCCTGGAAGATGATGGGTTCTGCCTTTCTGTTTCACTCTCATAATTTCTCCCAGAGAACTTCAGACCTTAACTCTGACCAAAAACATACATAACTCATCAGCTAACCAAGTCTTGAACTTCCCCACATAGAGATTTGTTTATTGAATAGAAAATTTGCCATCCTTACTATGTAAACACCCCTGGCAAAGGGTGTTGAATACAAATTGCCACATACAATTTTATTAATCTTTATATCAGTCTCAGCCAGAAAGCTACACTGTGTGACTTGTGGTCATCTAAAACCTCAGCAAGGTCTCTCACCCCTACCCTGTTATTTTCTCAGACTTTCCTTGCCCACAGTGATAATTTGGGCTGGAGTACTGTATAAAAGTGTGGGGACAAAACCCTGATGCCTGGGGAAGGTGCTGCAGTAACCCATGACACCCAGCCTTTCATTAGAGTATCTAGTGTTATTATTAAGCAAAGTCTTTCCACGTCTCTCCCAAGTCATTATTCAACTGTCAGATTCCGCTAGTTGAACTGGAATCTCTAACACTTGCCCTTTCAGCCACACTCCCCTGTGTGCTGCCCCGCTCCCTAGCTTTCCTTTTCTTCAGTGCACTTTCATGTTTCTTGCATGCATCATGAGTGGAGACAAATAGGTCTACCCTACCAAGTCATTCTGAGGAACCAACACAGTATAATTATGTATGTGTTTCTTTGGATTCTTCAGTTGAGGGTGCTGACTCAGAGTGTCTGATATACAGTAAGCACTCAGTACAAGATATCTATTTCCAAGTGCTTTGTTCTTAATGGAAGAAAAGGCCATTAAAAGTCTTGTCAGTCACCATCAAGGGCATAAACAAACATTACTTCTTCCTTAGAGAGCAGGGATCCCCAGGGAGCCCCTGTAACTAGGTCACCGTTGTCCCTAATCCAGAATAACACTCTACAGTCTCTGGTTATCCACGGATGTTATAAAAGTTCTCTTCCATCCCTGGAAGCTAGACTGGAGGCTTGGGACAGAGGAGGTCAGAAACCATGTTCTTCAGCTCAACAGGGGAACTAAGACAAACTAAAGGCTTTGAATTTTAAAGGAGAGAGGCAGAAGCAGAGCAGTCTGAACACTGAATTGAACCGTTCTTGTCACCATGGCCATCTGATTCTCCATGAAAGAGATGGGTGGGAGCCAGCAGAGTCCAGCACTGTGACTGCAGTCAGAAGTAGGGTGAGTACCTGCCTTATCTCGTCTGTGCTGTAGCAGAGTGGATAGGGTACAAAGCCCGAACCCCGGAGCCTGAGTTCTTCTTCTGCTGCCACTTAGAAGGACTGGGACTTGTGCCCGGTGTCCTCACGTGTTCAATGGGTTTAATCAAAATGCCCCAGAGCACTTAGACCAATGGCATTAGCATAGTTAGTCCTTAGCAAATGTTTCTTTTTTTCTTAGGTTTAGTTAATAAGTTAACCGTATCACTCCAGCATTATTTTTCACATAGCCTTTCCACAGCCATTCCTGCTAAAGACTCATGGCAACACAGCCTCATCTTCCTGTTCTGACCAGCACTGACCAAAGGTGGAAGGACCTGGGCAACTCTCTTTCGCTTCCCAACAGCACTGCAGAGAAGGGCCCAGTTTACACAAAACTTGATCCAGGGCTGTAGGGGGCAGGAAGTACCAGAAGAGGGTCACTGCGAGGTTGCAGGGTCATCGCAGCGGAGTTTTGTGGACTTTCTTCTCAGTTGGATGAACCTTTAGTCTGGAGGCAACTTTCACCCACTAACAGTTACTAGGATGGTTGAAGTCATGTGGGGACCATGAAAACTAAGATGTAGGAACAAGGAGATGCCATCTTAACTCTAAGTTCCACACCTTCCTGTTGAAACACCATGCTCAGGAGTTGTTTTTTTCTCTCTCTGTGCGTGAGCAACTCTTTTCTTTTTCCCTCCCAGACTGTCCCAGAGGAGGATGGCTGCAGATAACACCTCCTCTGTGACAGGGTTTATCCTCGCAGGCTTAACGGACCAGCCAGGACTCCAGCTCCCTCTCTTCTTCCTGTTTCTAGGCCTCTATGTGATCATCATGGTGGGGAACCTGGGCTTGATAACATTGATTTGGCTGAACACTCACCTCCATATTCCCATGTACTTTTTCCTCTTCAACTTGTCCTTCATTGACTTCAGTTACTCCTCTGTCATCATCCCCAAAATGCTGATGGGTTTTGTCTCAAAGAAGAACATCATCTCCTACACGGGGTGTATGACTCAGCTCTTTTTCTTCTGTTTCTTTGTTGTTTCTGAATGCTTCATCCTTTCAGCAATGTCATATGACCGCTATGTGGCCATCTCTAAACCACTGTTGTACACGGTAACCATGTCTCCTCAGGTGTGTTTATTTCTTTTGCTGGGTGTCTATGGGATGGGGATTTTGGGGGCTATAGCACATACAGGTAATATACTGTTTCTGTCCTTTTGTGGGGAAAACCTTCTCAATCATTATATGTGTGACATACTTCCCCTCCTTGAGCTCTCCTGCAATAGCTCTTACATGAATACTCTGGTGGTCTTTACTGTTGTGGCCATTGACATTGGGGTGCCAATTGTGACCATTTTTCTCTCTTATGGCTTCATTCTTTCTAGCATTTTACACATTAGTTCTACTGAGGGAAGATCCAAAGCCTTTAGCACCTGTAGTTCTCACATAATTGCAGTTTCAATTTTCTTTGGGTCAGGAGCTTTTATGTATCTCAAACCACCTTCTAGTATACCGCTTGACCAGGACAAAATCTATACTCTGTTTTATACCGTTGTAGTGCCCATGTTGAACCCACTAATCTACAGCCTGAGGAACAAGGATGTCAAATTAGCCATGAAGAAAACCTTGAGCAGGATAACTTTCTCTTGAAAGATATTTGAAATTGAGAAAAGGGATGAGCATTTTTAAATTAGAGTGCTGTCATTTTATCATCATCATTAATAAGAAATTCAACCTTCATGCTTTTGTATGGTATATTTAAAGGAAATTTTAACTCTTTCCCAAATGGATTTATTTTCTCTCACCATCACCACAACTCTTCCTTCTTTATTTTATGAAAATAGTGTTTTCAATCATACAGCATGCAATATTGAATGGGGTTTCAGAATCATTTCATCTAGTCCAAAAATACAAAAAAACTACCTGGTGGTAGAGCTGGGACTCAAATTCCAGCTTGAAGCACAATTCAGTTAGTTTTTCTTTGTGTCATGTTTTCTTGTCTCATCTCTTTCTTAGAAGATGTCATTTCACATGTTAGTTGACCTGGTACATCCAAAGTAAAAGTGGATTGACAGTAATTTCATGCTAATTGCACAACATTATTTCAATACATCACATTTTGCAAGAGAATAGGAGGTGAAAACTTTGGTGAGGAAGTCTTGGCAAAATGACAAGATCAGTGTCTGATGAGTTTTGTAGTGTGTAAATGGGGAGTGTGTTAGGTTTCCCAGAAGACAAGTGTGGTGACCACTGACTTGGTGAATGGAACACCAGGGATGTGGTTTAGTGAACTAGGACTTATAGAGGAGACAAATGGAATTTTATAGGGTAGAAAGATGCTGAGTGGAGGCATCATATTATTTCAAGGCTGAGACAGAATTTGGAGTCTCATTTCAAGGGTTATCTTGGTTGTGGTCCAAGGTCATGGGGAGCTGTGCCATCTGATCTGGTAGTCACTAGCATGTAGGATATTGAGCAATTGAAATGGAGATCCAAGTTATTATCCTGAAATAATACCGAAAAGTGGACCAAGTAAGTGTGATATACACACGCAATCTTTGAAGAGTATGAGAAACAATCTCATGGATATTTTTAAAAATATTTTATTTATTTATCTTTTTAGAGGGGAAGGGAAGGAGAGAGGAAAGAAACATCAATGTATGGTTGCTTCTCGTGCACCCCCTGCAGGGAACTGGCTCCTGCGGGAAAGTGGCCTGCAACCCAAGCATGTGCCCTGACTGGGAATTGAACCGCGATTGTCTGGTTCGCAGGCCCGCGCTCAATCCACTGAGCTACACCAGCCAGGGCTCATGGATATTTTTTACTTGATTGCATGTTGAAATAATAACATTTTGGATATATTGTGTTAAATAAAATATGTCATTAAAATGAATGTATCTGTTTATTTTTAAGATATCTACTAGGAAGTTTAGAATTTATAGGTGGCTTACATTACATTTCCATTGGATGACACTGGTCTGTAACAGAGCGCTAGATGGCCCTGGGTGCATGTTCACCTGCCAGGCAGCAGCAAGCTTCTTATTAGGAGAGGCAATTGCTATGGAATTTCCAGGCATTGCAGATAGCCTCAATATTTTAATAATAGAGGCATATTGGTAGGAAATAGTGATCTCAGGATAAGTTCATAAAGCCACCATATTAAGAAATAGGAAATAGGGCTTTATATTAAAAATCAAATGAACAATTTTTGTCTAAACTCACTATTATTTGTAAAATTTCTTTGGGAAGGAATAAGAAATGAAGTACTGGGGGAAATATTTTGATGTACAGGGGTGTTCCTTGGGAATGTCCATTTGATTAGGACGTAGGGAAATTTGAATAACTGTTGAGTTCTGCCTTTCGATCCTGTTCATTGCTGCCAAAAAGAAAAGAATAAGCTTATGAAGGGAGGATTGAGATGAGATGAAATACAGGGTCCAGCAGAAGTAGTGCCACTGAGTGTAGTCGGTAGGGGATGTGACTGTCTCACATGAGATGGACAGCAATGTGAACATTTTATCATAGGGTGTGGTGTAATATGATATTGTTATGCTACAGAATTACATACTTACTCTTTTGTAATTAAAATTTTTATGTAATAAAAAAGGTATTTTTTCTTGTGCTGGACCATCTGGGTGCCTGAATTTAGGGAACCTTGAATTTAGGAGTGGGGGTTGGTGTATTGACTATGCTGTTCAATGTAGGTCATGAAAGAATACGGAAAACTCCTTTGAAAAATTTTGCACCCTGACTTTTATATAGCAAAGTGCACAAATCTTAAGTGTATAGCTCATTGAACTTTTGCACATGGATATGTAACCACACCTAGATCAAGATGTGCAACATTTCCGTCTACTTTCGAAAGTTTCCTCTGGCATTTTTCCAGTAAATACAACCTGCCCTCCACCCCATGCCCCACAGCTATCCACTCTTCTGACTTTTATCATTGTAGAGGATTTTCTGTACTTGAACTTCATATAAACTGCTACTTGATTGTTTGTGGCTTCTTTTCTCCATCATAACGCCTCTCGTGTACATCTATATTGCAGTATGTATGGGTAGATTGTGTTATAGTTCCGTGTAGTATTCCATCATGTGAATATACTATTATTTAGCGTGTTAATAAAGTTAATAGTTTCAAGTTGTTGCCTATATCGATAATCCCCTTAGAAACATTTTGCATGAGTATTTTTATTGAAAACGCAAACATTTCTTTTGGATTATAGTTATATGTGGATCTGCAGGATAATAGAATAGGCTTATGTGCAGCTTTTGTAAACATCACTACCGAACATCACTGTTTTCTAAAGTTTGATTCAATTTGCACTGCTATCAACAATGTTTGAGGATTCTAATTGTTCTATATCCTTGATAACCCTTGGTATTTTTATTTTAACCCTATTTCATCCCTTATGCCAAAATGTATTTTTATTCTCGTATGGACAGTGTAATGCTTTTTTGTTGAACTTTTTTTCCTGATAAGTAATGATGTTGGGCACCTTTTTACGTATTTACTGGCTGTTTGGATACCTTCTTTGAGTTAATTATTCAAGTCATTTCCTCATTAAAAAATAGGGTAGTTAGTTGTTTTCCTAATGTATTGAAGGAATTTTAAAATGCACATGAAATTCCATATAAGTGTACATTTTTGTGTTGGTGCATGTATACATAATATATATGTATCTATGGATAATACATGCATACATACGCTGTCTTCTTCCTCTCCCTATTTTCCCCACACTATGCCTTACTTATCCTAAATGATATTTTTTGATAGCCAATATTTTCAATTTAAATAAAGTTTGACTTATCAACTTTGCCTTTCATAGTTAGTACTGTGTCCTAATTAAGAAATTCTTTACTGTTCTTGCTAATGCCAGAAGAACAGTGTGGAAGTTTAATGAGTTAAGTTTTTTATTGGATCAAAGAGGGGTTTTGGTGTACATACACCAAATATATTTTCCACATATATTTGCACATAAATGTCCAGTGATTTTTCTTTTACCTGTGTTAGAAATCAGTGGATTCTATTTGTGTGTGTTTGTTTTTATCTATTTGTCTATCTTGCTGCCAGTAGCATACATTTTTGATTGCTGTAGCTTTATACTAATTTTTTGAAATCAGTTAGTAAAAGTCCTGAATTTCATTCACTTCTTTCAAAGTTTCTTGGCTCCTTTAGGACCTGTGAATTTCCATTTGAATTCTAGACTCAGTTTGTAAATTCCTGCAAAAGAACCTGCTGCGATTTTCATTGATATTGTATTGATGATGGATTTTGTGTTGGGGGAAGAGGAATTGACATTTTTCTTCTACCTCAGCAATAAATGAAAGTGGGTGCTTTGTTACAGTCTCTTCAGCATGGCATAGTTTCAGAATTTTAACAATTTCCATCGTGATGGGTGAGAGGTAGTGTTTCACTATTGTTATAATTTGCATTTCTCTAATTTTAAGAAAAATGGGCGGTGGTCTCATGTATTTAATGACTGTTGGTCTTATTACTTCTTTTATGGACTGTCTCTTTATAGTTCTTCCTCATGTTTCTGCTGGATTTTGGCCCTCTCAGTTTTTAGGAGAACTATCTATTGGGTACAACAGCTTTCCATTTGAGGTATAAGTTGCATGTTTTCCTCTAATTTGTGATTTGGCTTTTGACTGTTCTTATGATAAAATTTTTTAAATTAAATGTATTAATCTTCTATTGTTTCTGGTATTTTAATGATAGTTAGAAATATTTTCTTTCCTCTTAGGTTATAAAGAAAGTTACTCATTTTTATCATAATGTGATTGCATGGTTTTATTTATTTATTCTTAATTTGAATATCTGGTCATTTTAGAAATTTTACCAGTGTATGGTGTGAAGAATGGATCCAACTATATATTTCCCCAGAAGACCATCATGTGGTTTTATTGCCATGTATAAAAAGAACATCTTTTTCCCATGGGTTTGAGCAGTTGCCTTCATTCTGTAAAAAGTTTTGTAGGCACCTGGGATATTTTTTGTTTCCCATTGCATGCTACGGTCTGTCAGTCTATTCATAACCCAATACTACACTGCTTGGATTACATAAACTTTATAATATTTCATATCTTGTAGGTAACTTACCACATGTTGTTCTTTTTTATGGTTTTCCTGTCTATTCATGTTTAACCCAAACCTTTATAATTAATCTGCCTAATCTAAAAGGTAACTTAAAGGCATATTTATTGATTGCATCTTAAATTTATAAGTAAACTTAGGAAGAATTGACATCTTTGGATCTTGCGACTTCCAATCTTGAACTGTGGCACATCTCCTCATTATTTTTCAGGTCAACTTCAGTATCCTTTAGGAGTGTTTTATACTTTTTCTCATATATTTGAGCATATTGTTATTACATTCATGCATGGGAATTTTATTTTACTTTTGCAACTGTAACAAGAGTTTTCTCTTTCATTGTATTTTCATATTATTATTTACTTGTATGTATCAATTATATGCTAATTTTACACTTGGTAAAGTAAATATTATATCTACAATATTTTCCATGTATTCTTTCAGGTTTTCCAAACATGTAATAAACTATTTTATAATTAAAAATAATTTTACCTCTTTCTCTCTTATTTGCACATCTCTTATTCCATTTGTATCTGTAACTGCATTTTTAAATATATATATTTTATTGATTATACCATTACAGTTGTTCTATTCCCCCCTTCATTCCCCTCTACCCACACACCCCCTCCGCCACCATTCTCCCCCGCCTTGGTTTATAACTACGTGTCTCAACTTCTTTAGATTCTATATTTCCCCTACTATTCTTGCCCTCCCCCTAGCTTTTTTCTACCTACTGTCTAATGTATTTTCTGTACCTTCTCCCCCCTTCTCCTCCTCCCACCCCCCTGTTGCTAACACTCCATGTGTTCTTCATTTCTATGGTTCCACTCCTGATCTAGCTGTCCTCTTGGTTTGCTTTTGTTTTAGGTGTGGTTGTCAATAACTGTGAGTTTGCTGTCCTTTCACTGTTCATATTTTTTATCTTCTTTTTCTTAGATAAGTCCCTTTAGCATTTCATATAAAAAGGGCTTGGTGATGATGAAATCCTTGAACTCGACCTTATCTGAGAAGCACTGTATCTGTCCTTCCATTCTAAATGAAAGCTTTGCTGGATAAAGCAATCTTGGCTGTAGGTCTTTGGATTTCATGACCTGGAATAATTCTTTCCAGCCCCTTCTTGCCTGTAAGGTCTCTTCTGAGAAATCCACTGACAGTCTGATGGGTACTCCTTTGTAGGTGACTGTCTCCTTATCCCTTGCTGCTTCTAGGATTCTCTCCTTCATTTTAGTCGTGGCTAAAGTAATGATGATGTGCCTTGGTGTGTTCCTTCTTGGGTCCAACTTCTTTGGCACTCTCTGAGCTTCCTGGATTTCCTGGAAGTCTATTTCCTTTGCCAGACAGGGGAATTTCTCCTTTATTATTTGCTCAAATAAGTTTTCCACTTGTGGCTGTTTTCTTTCCCCCTTCTGGTACCCCTATAATCTGGATGTTGGAACGTTTAAAGATGTCCTGGAGGTTCCTAAGCCTCTCCTAATTTTTTTGAATTCTCATTTCTTCATTCCTTTCTGGTTGGATGTTTCGTTCTTCCTTCTGGTCCATTCCATTGATTTGAGTCCCAGTTTCCTTTCCATCACTATTGGTTTCCTGTGCATCTCCCTTCATTTCAATTAGTTTAGCCTTCATATGTTCCTCTAATTTGTGAGTATAATCAACCAGTTATGTGAGCATCCTGATAAACAGTGTCTTGAACTGTGCTTCTAAAAGGCTGGCAATCTCTTGGTCGCTTAGCGTTATTGGTTCTGGGACTCCTTCTTGCGCCATCTTTTTGGCTGTTCGTGCCTGTTCTGTAGCAGGATCGGAGGCCTAGGTGTTCACCAGTGCAGGGCAACTCAGTCACTGGGTTGTGATACTGTATGTGGGGGTGGGGTCAAAGAGAAGCAATGGTTGTCCCGTCTGCTGCCTCCCACCATGGCCCCCACAGGTGCCGCAGCTGCCGCCGTCACTGGGGCCCACGCGTTTCATCCCACTGCACGTGAGTGTGAAACCGCCAGCCCTCCACCACTGGGTTTGCCCCCTGAGGCCTGCGTGGTCCATCTCACTGTACGCGAATGTGCGACCTCGGTCAGTCTGCCCCACACCCCAACTGGGTCTGGGCTGCCTGCGTGCCTAGGTCAGGGGAATCTTTCCTGCCTGACCCTGCTCCGCTGCTGGCTCCGCCCCTCTTGCCGTCCCAGTTGAACGGTTGGTTGTTAGTCGGACTTCGGTATAATTCAATTTTCTGTTCTTTGGCTGTGTCTTTGTTCTCCAAACCTTTGTTGTATTCAAAGTTGGTTGTGGGAGAAGGCACAGTGTTTCCACCTATGCCTCCATCTTGGCGGAAGTCCCAAAAGCAAGTATTCTGAAAGTATGAAATATGTTGAATTCTGTCAACTTCTTTTCATCTTCTTTGGAATTGTTCCCTCAAATTTTTCTCTTTCTTCCTAGGTCTTTAAAGTATCCCTACAGACTATTGTATATTTAAACATATTAAAGTCTGTTTTTACCCTAGGAATTTCCTCTGCTTTTCCCTTCCCCAATTCTGTCCAAAATTAAGAGGAGTGACCAGTGGTTCTTTCTTCTTTGCATTCATAGTCTCATGGCTATTTTTGTATATTATTTATGGAATTTTTACTCATGTCTCTCTTTTTACCCCAGTGTTTTAGTGTAACACACCTATTCAGATGCACTTATATTTCAAACTCTGGCCAATCAGTGCTAATGAGAATTCACATCTGATTTCCAGGGCATTTCTTAACCTGAGTTCAGCTCCTATTTATGTGACTTTGTCTTTCTTTTTTTAAAAAAATATATTTTATTGATTATACTATTGAAGTTTTTCCAATATACCCTTTTTTGTCCTCTTCATCATGTAGCTTGAAACCCTCCAGCCCTCCCACCCCCACTTTGTTCATGTCTATTGGTTGTACATACCAGTTCTTTGACCTATTTCCTATACCATTCTTAACCTCTCCCTGTCTATTTTATGCCTATCAATTATAATTCTTATTCCCTCTACCCTTCTTCTTCCATTCTGCTTCTCCTTACCCCTACTGGAAACCCTCCATCTGATGTCCATTTCTTTGATTCTCTTCCTCTTCTAGTTGTTTGCTTAGTTTTTGTGTTCATATTTTCAAAATGTTCAGCTGTTGATAGTTGTGAGTTTCTTGTCATTTTACTGGCTGGTGTGGCTCAGTGCATTGAGCACCAGACTATGAACCAAAGGGTTGCTGGTTTGATTCCCAGTTAGGGCACACAGCTGGGTTGTGAGCCAGGTCCCCAGTGGGGGGCGCTTGAGAGGCAACCACACACTGGTGCTTATGTGACTTTATTACTGTCCTGAAATCTAGGCAGCAGGCCACCAGGTGGAAGGAGTCACTCTGTCTGACCCAAATTTGAGGGTGTTATGCCCTCTCTAATTTTTCAATGCATATGAAGCTTCAGTTATGCAAGATGAATAAATTCTAGAGACCTGCTATGCGATGTAGAGCCTCTAGTTAACAATACTGTATTGTGCTCTTACAAATTGTTAAGATGATAAATCTCATGTTACGTGATCTTAACACAATAAAAAATCAAACCAAAACAGCTAAGACACCCATACTAGGAACATAGCATTATAAAGCCCACTATAGACCTGGCTGGTGTAGCTCAGTAGATTGAGCATGGGCCGATGAAGCAAAGGGTCGCTGGTTCATTTCCCAGTCAGGGTATATCCCTGGGTTGCAGGTTAGGTCCCCATTAGAGGACACATGAGAGGTAAACACACATTAACGTTTTTCTTCTACTCTTTCTCCTTTCCTTCCCTCTATTAAAAATAAATAAATTAATTAAAAAATTTATAAAAAGCCCACTATATATAGTGTCATTTATATGAGAAAATACATAGCATTATTTAAGAAAGTAAATTTTAGGAAAAATTGCATCATTCAATTAACACCAGGTATTAAAGGAAATTTTTCACAGTTACTGAGAATAATTTGATTCCTGTATTCTTTTTTAAATGTAGTAATTCTGGAAGTATGGAATAATAAGTGAATAAAAGGTGAATCATTCATATAGTAACCTTCTGCCTGGTCACTGTGGAAAGCAGTATGGAGTTGTCTCTGGAAAGTCAAAGGTGGAACTGCCTCATAACCCAGCAATTCCAAATCTGGCAATACATCCAAAGAAACCCCAAACACAAATTCAAGAAATTTCTGCTCCCTGGTGTTCATTGCAGCATGATTTACAATTGCCAAGATATGGTGGCAGCCCAAGTGTCCATCAGTGGATGAGTGGATTATAGACCTGTAGTACATTAACGCATTGGAAGACTACTTGGCTGTAAAGAAGAGCGAAATCTTACCTTTGGGAGAGCATGGATGGACCTGGAGAGTATTATGGTAAATGAAATAAGCCAGTAAGACAAAGACAAATATCATGTGATTTCACTTACCTGTGGATTCTAATGAACGGGATAAACTAACAAACAAAATAGAAGCAGAAACATGGATGGATATAGAGAACAGACTGACACAGAGGGGGTCGTTGGAAAAGGTCAAGGGATTAGGCAAAAAAAATTAAAAAACTGCATAGGGAGACAACAGTAGGGTTATCACCAGAGTGAGGAAGCTGGGGGAGGGAGTGAGGGGATAAGTGGTAATGGAAAGAAACTTGACTTGGGGTGGTGAATGCACAATACAACATACAGGTTATGTGTTATAGAAATGTACTCATGAAACCTACATAACTTTATTAGCCAATGTCACTCCAATAAATTCAATTAAAATAAATTTTAAAAAGAATAAATGAAATGAGAAAAGGTCTTCTTCTAAAAATATATAAATATTAGATATATGAATAATCAAATGGTAATAAATACATATCTATCCACACTTATTTTACATGCAGATGGATTAAACACTGCCATCAAAAGACATACAGTGGCTTAAGGATAACAAAATAAGACCTTGCCATGTGCCTTCTTCAGATCAAAGACTCACACAGACTGAAAGTAAAGGGATGGAAAAATGTCATACATGAAAATGGAAACAAAGGAAAGACAAAAGTAGCTGTGGTAGCAGTACTTATTCCAGAAAAAATAGACTTTAAATCAAAGGCTGTAACAAGAGACAAAAAGGACCCAGCACCTGCACTTCTGAGCATTTATCCAAAGAAACCTGGATGTTCCTTGCAGCATTATTTACAATAGTCAAGATATGGAAGCAACCTGAGTGTCCATCAATAGATGAGTGGAGGAAGAAGAGTTGCAGACATACAATGGAATATGATTCAGCCACCAAAAAGAATGAGATCTTGCACCACAACAACATGGATGGTCCTAGAGGGTGTTATCCTGAGTGCAATAAGACGGACAGAGAAAGACAAATGCCAGGTGATTTCACTTCTTTGTGGAATCTAAGAAACAAAATAAGCAACAAGCAAAAAAGAAAGACTCATAAATGCAGAGAACATTTTGATGGCTATGAGATTAGAAAGTTTGTGGGGAAGAGTGAAAAAAGTGAAGGGATTTTGGGATTAGGAAGTAGAAATTGGTAGTTGCAGAATAGTTGTGGGGAGGTAAAGTACAGCCCAGGAAATACAGTCAATAATTCTGTAGTAACTATGTATGGTGCCAGATGGGGACTAGATTTATTGATGTGATCTCTTTGTAAGTTGTACAAATATCTAATCATGGGGTTACACACCTGAAATTATACAACAATTTCATTGTACAACATGAAATTAGACATCAACTCTACTTGTAAAATAAAAGGAAATAAATTATATAGTTAAAAGAAAGTGAATAAGGAAGAATTTTTCTGTTTTTTGTGATTTCACTTAAAATGATAATGAACTCTATATCAGATAAGAACAGCAGTACTAATTTTAAGTGCAACACATTTTTCTCCTGTTTTTTTTTGTTGTTAGTGACACCTGTTTTAATACTTGTGGCCTGATGTCACTATGGAATCTGTCTCTCAGGTCTGTTCTCTGCCAACACTTGGTTTGCGTAGGAAGAGATTTTGGTGGTGTCATGACCCACTCCGTGGCAAAGGTCAGCATGTATTTCTGTTACCACAACACAATCAACCATGGCCCGTGGTGAAACACACCTGCTCTCATCAAACTCTCTTTATTCAGCACCTATTCACAAGCGGTTGGATTTTGTAGCTATAACCGTTAGAACTGACCATCTTCGTCTGGTACGTACTCATTCTTATTTTCCTCCCTCCTAAGGCAGATGTAAAAGCTGCTCCTTCTTCCATTTAGGTCAGGAATACACTTTACTTCAGCTCAAGTCCTGGCACCAGGAACAACATTGGTGGTTCTCAAGTGAATCTGAATCACACAGAGGATTTGGTAAAACACAGACTCCAGGCCCCATTCACAGAGTTTTTGATCCAGTAGATCTTGCATAGGACTTGAGACTTTTTATTAATAAGAGCTTCCCCAGTGATGCCTGTCCTGCTTCCTGGGGAGCAACCATCGAGGCACAGCATGTTTTACAGCAGAGCATCAGCCCTGCTGAACTATCCTCTGAGCACCTCATTTCCTGAGGCAAAAACTCTGAGATTTGTCTTTGACTTGGAGAAATGCTGATATATCGTTTTATATTTGAGTTTTCTTTACTGAGCATTCTGAATCTGAACCTTTTTCTTTCTAAAAAGTGATAGGTTTCATTTTCTCCCCAAATGTTTTTTCTCCCCCTTTCTTTTGCATGCAGCCTTCTCTACTCTTCATTTGGTTTCCTCCCTACCACTCTTGCATTGGCTTCCCCGGAGACCCTTAGATGAAGACTTAGGTGAAAGCGATTTGCCAGGATGCCTCCCAGGTAAATCCAGTGAGAATTCAGAAGTGAGACCCTAGGAGGCTGAGAAAGTGTGCATGGAAGCACCATGTGACAACCATCAGTGACAGACCACACACCCGGTGCTGGTTCCATGAGATCATAAGGGATTTTCAGCCAAGAGTTTGTGATGCTGAGAGAAACGGCTGAACCTGAGCACAATGCTGAATTTGCTGCTAGTTCTGAGTGGTTTAAATAGATATTGAGGCTCAGCACCCCTCCCAGGGATCCTGGAATTGGCAAGTGAGGAAGAGTGAGCTGGGGAGGAGGGAAGTCCAGGAGGCTGCCCCTGCACATACATAAACTAAAACTATACTAAACCAAAGGAAAGTAAGTTTAAAAAGCATTTCCTTAAGATTATTATGTACCCTAACATGATCTCTTCACAGACTGGAGCATTGCCTTTTGGTAAAACTGATTAGTCCTGAAAGAGAGAACTGGATCCGAAGGATAGGAGCTGCCTAGTGATACTGACCACTGTAACACGAGAAGAGTGAAGTGCTCTTGCTGACCTCTCTGGCCAAAGCACCTCTGTGTTCTATCAGCATAGGACACTTTCACTTTCAAGAAAAGAGCCAAGGATCACAAAACAGTTTTTGAAACTTTGAACGTGGAAGGAGACTTAGGTGGAACAAAGAATGTTGTGAGGCAGTTGCTGTACCACCCAGTTCTGTTCGGGTTGTGGGTACCTGTAACATATATGCTTGGGGGTGGGGGAGATGTTTCTAGATTTTTGAAAAATCCTGCAAATGATAACTTCAGATGATCATTCTCACATTTTCTGCCCCTGCTGGTTGAAAAGTACAACTTCAGACAAGGTTATTTCACACTGTGGGTCACAATTTGAAAGTGGACCATGGCAGGAACTCCATAAGGCAGAACTCTTGGGAAAATCCCAGGAACATCAGCAACAAGGAGACGGCTGCAGCTGTGAACTTGACCATCGGACCCCAGAGAAGCACCGGCATAATCTTGGAGGTGAGCTCTTATGGTAAAGCAGTGTGGCACCTGTGAGCATGTGCTATGCAGTTGTGTGTGCAAGTGACATTATATTGCTGAATGTGCACATGCAGACCAACCTGGGTGGCCAGAGTGAGGACAACAGTATCAGGCAGCTGTCCCTGACAGGCTGTCTGCAGTTCCAGCCTTGGGATTGTCTAGGAAAGGAGCAAAAATTATCTAAGTAACATCCAAGAATATGGGCCAGGACATTATAGGCAGGGTTTATTGTGTATAGGACTCAACTGGTGGTCAGGCCAGGCTGCTTTCTACAAGTAGGTGGAGCCCTGTGGCTTTCTACTGCCCTCTCATTAATGAGGTGTTTTCAGGGGGAGACTGGGGATGAGGTGGGAAGGGGTGCTGTGAGGCTGCCCATTTACTTGATGTTGAATGTCATATGAGTTTACTTAAATGCATCAGAGGTCTTAATTTTGTTGTGTGCGTGGCACTGGAGATCTAGAACTTGACCGGGACAGTTACCGTAGTGAGGTCTTTATCTTCATGACAGAAGAGC
>NW_028080183.1:0-22880 GCF_014824575.4 Sturnira hondurensis | reverse complement strand
AGAAATGAAAGAGGACATATTATAACTGTTACCACAGAAATAGAAGAGATTGTAAGAAATTACTATGCAGAACTGTATGCCCAGAAATTTGAAAACCTAGGTGAAATGGACAAATTTCTAGAAAAATATAATCTTCCAAAACTCAATGAATTAGTATGAAAAAGAAGCAGAAAACCTGAACAGGCCAATAACAGCAGATGAAATTTAAGGAATAATCAAAAAACTCCCATCACAAAAAAAAGCCCTGGACCAGATGGTTTCACAGGAGAATTCTACAAAGCTTTTAAGGAAGAGCTAACCCCTATTCTTCACAGAGTATTCCAAAACATCCAAAAGGACGGAAAACTCCCCAACTCTCTTTGTGAAGCCAGCATCATCCTAATTCCAAAGTCAGATAGAGACACAACCAAGAAAGAAAATTACAGGCCAATATCGCTGATCAACATAGACGGTAAAATCCTCAACAAAATATTGGCAAATCGCATCCAACAATACATCAAAAAGATCATACACCACGACCAAGTGGGATTCATCCCAGGGATGTAAGGATGGTTCAATATATGCAAATGAATAAATGTAATACATCACATAAACAAGAGCAAGGACAAAACCACATGACCACATCAATAGACGCTGAAAAAGGTTTTGATAAGGTTCAACACTCATTTATGGTAAAGGTACTCAGGAAAATGGGAATAGAGGGAGCTTTCCTCAACATGATAAAGGCCATATATGAAAGACCTACCGCCAACATCATACTCAATGGGCATAACCTAAAATCTTTTCCACTAAGATCAGGAACAAGACAAGGTTGCCCACTTTCACCACTTCTTTTCAATATAGTATTAGAAGTTCTAGCCACAGCGATCAGACAAGAAAAGGAAATAAAAGGCATCCAAATCGGAAAGGAGGAAACAAAACTGGCATTGTTTGCAGATGACATGATAGTGTACATGGAAAACCCTATAGCCTCTACCAAAAAACTGCTGAAACTAATAAATGAATTTGGCAAAACAGCGGGATACAAAGTGAATATCCAGAAATCAAAGGCATTTTTTATACCAACAATGAAGCACTAGAAGCAGAAACCAAGAAGAGAATCCCATTTGATATAGCAAAAACAAAAATAAAATATCTGGGAATAAACCCAACCAAGGAGTTTAAAAACTTGTATGCAGAAAACTACACAACACTGAAGAGAGAAATCAAGGAAGACACAAACAAATGGAAACATATACCGTGTTCATGGATTGGAAGAATTAACATCATCAAAATGTCCATACTACCCAAAGCAATGTACAGATTCAATGCAATACCTATTAAAGTACCAATGGTATATTTCAGATACATACAACAAACACTTCAAAAATTTATATGGAACCATAAAAGACCCCGAATAGCAGCTGCAATTTTGAGAAAGAAGAACAAAGTAGGAGGGATCACAATACCTGATATCAAACTGTATTACAAGGCCACTGTAATGAAAACAGCTGGGTACTGGCATAAAAACAGGCACATAGACCAATGGAATAGAACAGAGAGCCCAGAAATAAACCCAACTCTCTACACTAAATTAATATTCGACAAAGAAGGCATAAAATGGAGTAACGATATCCTCTTCAACACATCGCGTTGGGAGAACTGGACAGCTACATGCAAAAAAATGAAACTTGAGCCCTGGCTTGTGTAGTTCAGTGGATTGAGCCTGGGCCTGTGAACCAGAGCATCCCTGGTTCGATTCCCAGTCATGGCACATGCCTGGGTTGCAGGCCAGTTCCCAGCAGGGGATGCATGAGAGACAACCATACATTGATATTTCTCTCCCTCTCTCCTTCCCTTCTAAAGATAAATAAATACAATCTTTAAAAAATTAAACTTGAGCACCAACTTACACCATACACCAAAATAAATTCAAGGTGGATAAAAGACTTAAATATAAGCCATGAACCCATTAAAGCTCTAGAGGAGAGCATTGGCAGGAAAATCTCAGATATTCCGCGCAGCAATATTTTTATTGATACGTCTCCTAGAGCAAGGGATATAAAGGAAAGGATAAATAAATGGGATCTCATCAAAATTTAAAGCTTCTGCATGGCTAAGGGAAATAGTATCAAGATAAAAAGAGAAGCAACAGCTTGGGAAAACATATTTGCCGATGATACGTCAGACAAAGGTTTAATCTCCAAAATATACAAAGAACTCACATGACTGCACTCTAAGAAGATGAGCAACTCAATTTAAAAATCGGCATAGGACTTGAACAGACACTTCACCAAGGAGGACATACAGAGGATCCAGAGACACATGAAAAGATGCTTGGTATCTCTAGCTATCAGAGAGATGCAAATTAAAACCACAATGAAATACCACTTTACACCAGTCTGAATGGTTATCATAAACAAAGAAACAAACAACAAGTGGTGAAGAGATTGTGGGGAAAAGGGGCCCCCACTTCACAGTTGGTGGGAATGAAGACTGGTACAACCACTATGGAAAGCAGTATGGAATTTTCTAAGAAAAGTAAAAATGGACATGCGTTTGACCCAGGAATTCCACTATTAGGAGTGTATCCTAAGAACCCTGAAACATCAATCCAAAAGAACCTGTGCACCCCGATGTTCATAGCAGCACAATTTACGATAGCCAAGAGTTGGGAGCAACCTAGATACCCATCAGTAAATGACTGGAACAAAAAGCTATGGTACATTTACACAATGGAATTCTGTGCAGCAGAAAGAAAGAAGGAGCTCCTACCCTTTGCAACAGCATAGGTGGAACTGGAAAGCATTATACTGAGCGAAATAAGCCAGGTGGTGAAAGACAAATACCATACGATCTCACCTTTAACAGGAACCTAAACAACAAAACAAACAAGCAAGCAAAATATAACCAAAGATACTGAAGTAGAGAACAGGCTGACTGGGTCCACAGAGGGGAGGGGAGAGAATTTCAGGGGAAAAGGGGAAGGATTCACAGGAATAAGTATAAAGGACACATGGACAAAAACTAAGACGGGGGTGAGGAAGGGAGGGAGGTGTGGAGCACTGTGGGGTGGGCTGGGATGGGAGTAAAAGACCAAAAACTGTACTTGAATAATAAGTAAATAACTTTTTAATGTTATTAAAAAAGAACATTGATTCATTTCTCTCTGCCTCTATAGGAGCAAATCAACAGTCAAAAGAGCTTTAGAGAAGCCTTTGTTTACCTGAAATGAAACCTTGATACATTGAAGTTGGAGCTCCCATGGATACCATCTCTGAAGAGGCAATGATCTCAGGAGAAATTTTCCTGGTATTGCATCATGCTTACAAGAGCCCTCTGAGATTCTGAAAGGAAACAACATTCCAATAGGTCCCCAAGTTCTTTGACCTTTGGTCCTAAGGAGAACATACTTGTGCTACTTACTTTAGTTTCCTGGTAATAGATTGTTTTTCTCTATTTCTTCCACATGTGCAGCGGGATCAAGAACAGGGACTGGGATTCATTAGTGTCACCTGGGCAGTGGACAATTCTCCATGCAAACAGGCAGATGAGTCACCATCACTGCTGAGCTTTTGTGTGGGGAGGGCAAGTCCTCACTGCTCTATGTGTACACACTCAGACACACACACACAGGTCCATATGCAGTGGTTTCAGTCAGACTTGCCTCGAAGTTGATGGGTTATGCCTTTGTGTTCCAATGTCGAAATTTCTCCCAGAGAACTTCTGACCTTAACTCTGACCAAAAACATACATAACTCATCAGCTAACCAAGTCTTGAACTTCCCCACATAGAGATTTGTTTATTGAATAGAAAATTTGCCATCTTTACTATGTAAACACCCCTGGCAAAGGGTGTTGAATACAAATTGCCACATAAAATTTTATTAATCTTTATATCAGTCTCAGGCAAAATCTACACTGTGTGACTTGTGGTCATCTAAAACCTCAGCAAGGTCTCTTACCCTACCCTGTTATTTGGTCAGAATTTCTTTCCCCACAGTGATAATTTGGGCTGGAGTACTGTATAAAAGTGTGGGGCAAAACCCTGATGCCTGGGGAAGGTGCTGTATTAAGGCATTGCACCCAGCCATTCATTACAGTAACTGGTGTTATTATTAAGCAAAGACTTTTCATGACTCTCTCAAGTCATTGCTCAACTGTCAGATTCCGCTTTTGAACTGGAATCTCTAACACTTAGCCTTTTAGCCACTCTCCCCTGTGTGCTCCCCAGCTACCCAGCTTTCCTTTTCTACAGTGCACTTTCATGTTTCTTTCATGTGTTATTAGTAGGGACAAATAGGTCTACCCTACGAGATCATTGTGAGGAAAAAACACGGTAAATTATGTATGAGTTGCTCTGGGTCTTTCAGATGAGGGCGCTGGATCAGATACAGAGGTCAGTATACAGTAAGCACTCAGTACAAGAACACTTTTTCCAAGTGCTTTGTTCTTAATTGTACTTAAAAAAAAAGTAACCTGAATAAAAGAAAAGGGCCATTAAAAGTCGCATCAGCCACCATCAAAAGTATAAACAAACATTTCGTCTTCCTTAGGGAGCAAGGATCCAGAGGGAGGCCCTGTAACTAGGTCACTGTGGTCCCTAATCCAGAATAACAGTCTTCAGTCTCTTGTTTTCTGCAGATGTTATAAAAGTTCTGTTCCATCCTTGGAAGCTGGACTGGAGGCTGGGGACAAAATAGGTCAGGGACCATGTTCTTTAGCACAACAGGAGAACCAAGACAAACTAAAGGCTTTGAATTTTAAAGGAGAGAGGCAGAAGCAGAGCAGTCCAAGCTCTGAGTTGTCCTCTTCATGTCACCAGGACCATCTGAGTCTCCATGAGAGAGATTGGTGGGAGCCAGCAGAGTCCAGCACTGTGACTGCAGGCAGAAGGAGGCTGAGTGCCTGCCTGACCTGATCTGTGCTACAGCAGTGGGATTAGGGTACAAAGCCTGAACCCCAGAGCCAGACAGCCTGTGTTCCCCCTCTGCTGCCACTTAGAAGGACTGGGACTTGTGCCCAGTGTCCTCACCTGTTCAATGGGTTTAATCAAAATGCCCCAGACCACTTAGAACAGTGCCACTAGCATAGTTAGGGGTCAGCAAATGTTCCTATTTTCTTGGGTTTAGTTAATAACTTTACCTTATTTATTTCAGTATTATTTTCACATAATATTTCCACAGCCATTCCTGCTACAAACTCAAGGCAACACAGCCTCATCTTCCTGGTCTGACTAGCACTGAGCTAAGTTGGAAGGTCTAGGGCAGCTGGCTTATGCTTCCAAACAGTACTGCAGAGAAGGACCCAGGTCACACAAAACTGGGTCCAGGGCTATAGAGGGCAGGCCAGTACTAGAAGAGTGTCACCACTGCAAGGTTGCAGGGTTATCCCAGCTGTGATTTGTGGACTTTCTCCTCACTTGGATGAGCCCCTACTCTAGAGCCAAATTTCACCCACCAACAGTTACTAGAATGGTTGAAGCCATGCGGGGACCATAAAAACAGAGATGCAGGGACAAGAAAATGCCATCTCAACTCTAAGTTCCACACTTTCCTGTTCAAACACCAAGCTCAGGAGTGAGTTGTTTTTCTCTCTGTGCATGAGCAACTCTTTCCTTTTTCCCTCCCAGACAGTCCCAGAGGAGGATGGCTGCAGATAACACCTCCCCTGTGACAGGGTTTATCCTTGCAGGCTTAACAGACCAGCCAGGACTCCAGCTCCCTCTCTTCTTCCTGTTTCTGGGCTTCTATGTGGTCACCATGGTAGGGAACCGGGGCTTGATAATACTGATTGGGCTGAACTCTCATCTTCATATTCCCATGTACATCTTCCTCTTCAACTTGTCCTTCATTGACTTCAGTTACTCCTCTGCCACCATCCCCAAAATGCTGATGAGTTTTGTCTCAAAGAAAAACATCATCTCCTACACAGGGTGTATGACTCAGCTGTTTTTCTTGTTTCTTTGTCATTTCTGAATGCTTCGTCCTGTCAGGAATTGCATATGATTGCTATGTGGCCATTTGTAAACCACTGTTGTACATGGTCACCATATCTCCTCAAGTGTGTTTATTTCTTTTGCTGGGTGTCTACGGAATGGGAATTTTGGGGGCTATAGGGCATACAGGTAACATGCTGTTTCTGACCTTTTGTGCAGAAAACCTTGTCAATCATTATATGTGTGATATCCTTCCCCTCCTTGAGCTTTCCTGCAATAGCTCTTACATGAATACTCTGGTGGTCTTTATTCTTGTGGCCTTTAGCATTGTGGTGCCCATTGTGACCATTTTTCTCTCTTTTGGCTTCATTATTTCTAGCATTTTACACATTAGTTCTACTGAAGGCAGATCCAAAGATTTTAGTACCTACAGTTCTCACATAATTGCAGTTTTTTTTTTACTTTGGCTCAGGAGCCTTTGTGTACCTTAAACCACCTTCTATTATACCCTTTCACAAGGACAAAGTCTTCACACTGTTCTATACCATTGTGGTCCCCAT
The DNA here is from genome assembly GCF_014824575.4 of Sturnira hondurensis. Taxonomy (NCBI): domain Eukaryota; kingdom Metazoa; phylum Chordata; class Mammalia; order Chiroptera; family Phyllostomidae; genus Sturnira; species Sturnira hondurensis. The sequence goes on along the minus strand of NW_028080183.1, from coordinate 16,403 downwards.
GTTGTATCCACTACTCGACAGCCTCAGGAACAAGGATGTCAAAATAGCCATGAAGAAAACCTTGGGCAGAATAACTTTCTCTTGAAAGGAATTGAAAATTGAGTAAAGAGGTGAGAATTTTTAGAGTGTTGTTATTATTTTAGCATTATCATCAATAAAGAATTCAACCTCATGCTTTTGTATTCTATATTTAAAGGAAGTTTTAACTCTCCCAGATGGATTTATTCTCTTTCACCATCACCACAACTCCTCCTTCTATATTTTATGAAAATAGTCTTTGTAATCATACAATATACAATATTGAATGGAGTTTCAGAATCATTTCATCTAGTCTAAAAATATAAAAATCTACCTGGTGGCAGAGCCGGGACTGAAATCCTAGCTTGAATCTCAATTTAGTTTGTTTTTCTTTATGCCACGGTTTTTTTGCCTCATTTCTTTCTTGGAAGATGTAATTTCACATGTTAGTTGACCTAGTACATCTAAATTAAAAATTGATCGACAGTAATTTTATTGTACTTGCACAACATAATTTTAATATATCACATTTTGCAAGAGTATAGGACGTGAAAAATTTTGTTGAGTAGGTCTTGGGAAAATGACAAGATCAGTGTCTGATGAGTTTTGTAGTGTGTAAATTGGTAGCATGTTAGTTTTCCCCCAAGGAAGGGGGGAGACAAAAAACATCCCCAAGAAATTTAACTATGGTAGCAATATATACATACATTTTTTTGAATTGTGATGATAATCTGAAGTCACCCATAGACAAACACTTTAAACAAAACTGGCCTACAGGCCCTTACCCTCTGGTCTTATACAAAGACCCATAGGGGAGGAAAACTGGGAAGACCCGGTTGAGCTATTAACATAGGGAAGAGGATATGCTTGTGTTTCAGTTCCCTCAGGTCTACCACTATGGCTCCGGGCAAAAAAAGTGAAACTCTACCATTCCAGACCCACCACAGCAAGAGATGTGGCAGCTCATCAGGATTAGACAGGTCAAACAGAAAGCAGACTGGCTGAAGGAACAGATGAAGCAGATGTCCCCAAGGACCATGGCAGAAGCATCCCACCACCAGAAAACACAGACTCATAGGAGCAACTCCCCAGATCAACCTCAGGGAGGAATTTGGGGTGACCTAAAAACCCTTAAGACAAGAGCACAGCAGATTATCCAACAAGTGAGAGTCAGGGATGCTCCAAAGAATAGGTTCCTAGCTTATTTTTCAGTTGCTTTTTCAATCTTCACCAAGTAGCCTTAATCTTGGGCCTGCTCACCTGCCTTGGAGAGCTAGGTTTAGCCTCTGAAATTGAACATATATATTGGAGCTAGGCTATAGACCCACCTATGCTTAACCTCCATACTTGGTGGAACCCTGAGCCTCCCTTTATCTAGTAATGATACTGAGTGGACCAGAGGCACCTGGCTCCCTCTGGATGGACCCCTAGAGGAAAAGCATCATTGGTTGTCCACTCTGGAAGGCACTGTATATGTCTCTAATCATATGCCTGACTGCTTTTCTTTGTTAACCAATACCCTCTGCTTACATATTATGTCTAAGTGGTATGCTCATGCAATAACTAATTATACCACTCAGCAGTCTCTGCCTGCAGTAAATCTTTCCTTAGTTGGACCAATAGGATTTATAGGAGAAAGGCAAGGAGATAGTACCAAACCACTGAATCCTCCTTTATGTCAAATAGATGGTGGATCAACCAAGCCAGTCACTTGGAAACTATGCTGTGATCAAACACCATCATTAATCAATATCACTAGCACCCCTCTAGTAGCAGAAAACTGGGGTGCAAAGTGGAAGACTTATGCCATAGTAGGCTCGGCAATTATAAACCCTATGCCCCTCACAGTGTATAATAAAGTTAGTTGGCATAGAGGACAGGCAGGACCCCCTATTCTCAGAATAAATGGTCTCACTCATACTAGCCCAAGGCATACTTCTACTTGGAAGATGGGGCTCCCTTTTGTTTTCCATCAGACAGGACAATTTCAACTCATCTGAAAGAAAGACAATGCCTTTGGTTTCTTTAACATTTGGAATATTACATGTACCTGGGTTACTGTGTGTACTTCTCATGTTCTCTATTTGTGGCCATCCCTGGTGCACCTCAGCTTGTGTATAATGAGACCTCTACTGTACATACTTTTACCACTACTCCTGGTACTATATATACCAGCTGTTTAACCCGTGCGAATGTCAGTCAATTGAATCTCACCACCATATTTGTCATTTGCCAACAGGCTCAGGCCTGGATTCCTGTTAACCTTACCCAAGACGAGGCTGAACCACGAGGATTAAGTGCTCTCAGTAAGGCCCTCGCCTATGTCAGAACCCACCAATTCATAGGCATGCTTATTGCCTCCATAGTTTCTTCTATTTTAATAATAGGGGCCATGACTACTGCATCTGTAGCCCTTACTGAATCCATTCAAACAGTGCATGTGGTTGATGTTCTTCTCACTAATACTACTCAGCAAATGATTCAAGAAAGCCAAATTGATCAGGAAATTCTTCCTCGGCTCTCTGCCACAGAATCTGCAACTGTCTGGCTTGGAGAGCTACAGGATGCTCTCACCCTAAGGCAACAGCTTACTTGTGATCCTGGTTTTTCTAAACTCTGTGTTACTCCATTAAGGTAGAATTCCAGTCAGCATTCCTGGAAAGATAATTGTCATCACATATAGGGAGTGTTTTCTACCAACCTTAAAGTACAGATTCATCAACTCCAGCTTGAACTCCACCAGCAGCTCAGGGACATCAAACACCTAACTGAACAAAAGATGTTCCATACTCTGAACAATAATCTATAATGGATAAAACCTAAGAACTGGTGTGATGGAGTGAATTTACAAGTTTGGGTTATGGCAGCCCTTGGGTGCCTCCTTGTTTTAATATATTTGTGTTTTATGATGTATATGGAAGTTTTTTTCTTGTGATCACATTAAAAAACAGCAAGTAGTATGTTTTACAGGCTTACTAGCTTCAATTGATTTAACAAAAAAAGGGGGAGATGTTGGGAACCCCTGCCTGGTTTCAGGAGTTGTAACTGCCCCCCATGGATAAGGCTGAGTGAGTGACCTTCAGACTGTGAGCCACTAAGGAGACAAAGCTTATCTTTCTGGCAGGAGCACTGCTTCTGCTTCATCCATCTCTGGCCCCCAGTGCTTGGTCGGTTAGTCAATTATGAGTAGAACTCCTCAGAGAGGGGGCAACCTAAGCCAGACATGGTCACTTGGGAGGCCCTCAAGAAAGGACCTGAGGAGCTGCAGCAAAGAGGGAATGATGGACCCTCACCCCCCAGCTATTCTGACATAGTCTGAGTCCCCATTTCTGTCTGGGAGAAGCACTTGCTAGCTCTCACCCACTTACACCTAAAAACCAATGACGGGGAAGGTGGTGCAGCCCTCTGCCAGCTAGAGTGGGTTCCGGGGTGATCAGCCCTAAGAAAGAATTCCTAAAGTCCTGTGAAGCCTGCATTCCTAAAAGTGCTTTTCTTTGTATGATAAGGGTCTGAGCAGGAAATGGGTATGTTTCCCAAGGTTTTTGCAACCCCCTTACCTGACTGACACTGACTCAGATTAATCCCTCAGATTTCTTTGAAATGTTATCTGGTGTTTGATCCTTGCCACCTGACATTGATTGATGAGCTTTGCCTGTATTCCTGTGTGTTAGGAACCTAATAAAAGCCATTGAGGAAGGGGCTCTTGGTCTTTCTCTTTTGAGCGATTAACCACCTCTGCTCCCCAAGCAGATCATGTCTTGGTAGTATTATTTTCGTCTGTGGCGCACAGGGAGACTCGCGCGCATCCTCCACCACAACAAAATAGACAGGGGGAGGTTAAAAATAGTATGGGAAATGGAGAAGCCAAAGAACTTATATGTGCAATGCTTGAATATGAACTAACGTGGAGGAATGGTGGTGAGAGGGGAATACAGGGTGTAGCAGAATAGAGAGGAAAAAATGGAACAACTGTAATAGCATAATCAATAAAATATATATTTTTAAAAATGATCAAAAGAAATAAAGAGATTCCCAGACGAGAAAATACTAAAGGATTTTATCACCACCAAACCACTATTAGAAGAAAAATTAAAGGGTCTTCTTTAAGAAGAAAGAAGAAAAAAGGGTAAAAAAGTATGACTAATAAAATGGCAATAAATACATATCTATCAACAATTAATCAATTGACTTGTTAGTGAATTAGCTTTTGTGAACGAATTTTCAGGGAAATAGCATGACTTCTTTTTTTCCTTTTTTTTTTAATTTTTATTTTTATTTACTTCTTGTTCAAGTACAGTTTTCTGTCTTATATTCCCAGCCCTGCCAGCCCAGTGCTCCCCACCTCCCTTCCATTTCTGTCCCCTACCTTAGTTATTGTCTATGAGTCCTTTATACTCCTTCATGTGAGTCCATCCCCTTTTCCCCTATGATTCTCTCCCCGATCCCCTCTGGACCCTGGCAGCCTGTTCTTTATTTGAGTGTCATTTGTCATATTTTGCTTGCTTGTTTGTTTTGTTGTTTAGATTCCTGTTAAAGGTGATATCATATGGTATTTGTCTTTCACCGCCTGGCTTATTTCACTCAGCATGATGCTTTCCAATTCCATCCATGCTGTTGCAAAGGTTAGGAGCTCCTTCCTTTCTGCAGCATAGAATTCCATTGTGTAAATGTTCCATAGCTTTGGGATCCAGTCATTTACTGATGGGCATCTAGGTTGCTTCCAACTCTTGGCTATCATAATTTGTGCTGCTATGAACATCGGGGTGCATAGGTTCTTTTGGATTGGTGTTTCAGGGTACTTAGGATATACTCCTAATAGTGGAATTGCTAGGTCAAAAGGCATATTCATTTTTAGTTTTCTTAGAAAATTCCATACTATTTTCCATAGTGGTTGTACCAGCAGCATGACTTCTTTAGTTAGAATTAATTTGACTTTTTTACTGATAAAGTGGGAAATGTGTCATTTATTAAAGGAGGGAATATAGGAGGAGAAAAATTTTTAAAAAAGGAACTGGTAAAATTTTGTATGTGTGGAATTAAAAAACTGTCTGCTGGGTGGTCAGATGTGGATAGAAATAGAGGTTTGGAAGGAATCAGTAGAGGGTAATTCAAGACATGGGAGTGAACAAAGTCCTTCAGAAGCTCATCGAAGCTGTTTTCACATGAAGGCCTCTCAGGTGCCATCTCTTCAGTTCTCTGGCCAGGTGGATGTTTTTTATTAAAGCTGAGAATACTGTGATATGTAGGGATTGGTTTGGTACCATACTTGTGCAACTCTGATTATCTACCACAGAGCCGAGACCTAATGCATATAGGTGAGACATATATACAAAGGTTTTATTGTATGCAATACTTCACATGCCCAAAGATGTGGCATGTGTAACATATAGTTTAAATTAGAAATAAAGAAGAAAGCCATTTCCCAGAGATTCAAGTATTGGAAAGGCAACGTATGGAAAGACTAAGTAGCTTTTTTCATTCTCTTCTTGTTTGCAACAAGTCATCAGGTAACGTGGCTTTACACAAGCCCTGCTTATGGTGAACTAGGAAATGGGGTTGTCATGGAAACTCTCTGAAGCCAAAATCCCCCTGGAGCTTTCAGAGAACCCACATCATCTTCTTTGCACTTGGTTATCAAGTACAGCTTATTTGAATTTCATTTTAATGAATTATTTTTCTACTTTTGTTTAGTGGAACTGACAACAGGCATGGGGATCCATTAGATTACTCTGGGCAGTGGACAATTCTCAGTGTAAACAGACTAAATAGAAAGATGAGGCACCATCACTGCTGAGCCTTAGCCGGGAAAGACAAGTCCTTACTGAGGTATGCGTAACACTCAGACACACAAACAGGCCTGTGTGAAGTGGTTGTAGTTGCACTTGCATGGAGGAAGATGGGTTCTGCCTTTGTATTTTGATTTCCTAACTTCCCTGAGAAGACCTGCTATTAACACAGTACCAAAACCTCTCTAATCCACCAGCTATAAAATCTTTCATTCTCAATATATACAAGACCCAGGTAAGGAGAGTAGACTGCAAGTTGCCATAGAAAATTTTATTTGTTCTTATATAAATGAAATTTTTTTGAGACAACTTGACAAAGTGTTCAGTTTACACTAGCCAAAACTTCTACCCGGACACACAAGGGTGCTGTAAATAACACACATTAAGGACCCGTGTTTGCTTAAGGAGATCAGCAAGGTTCTTGAATCTACAAGCTATGTGTGCTCCTCACTTTTAAAGTGGAGATTAATAGGGCTACCTATGAGGCTTTTTGGAGGAATAAACACGATAAAATTATTTATGCATTACTTTGGATTCTTCAGTTGAGGGTGCTGACTCAGATACAGTGTCTGGTATACAGTAAGTGCTCAATAAATGTACAAAGTACAAGACTTATTTTCCCCACTGTGCTTTGTTCTTAATTGTACTTAAAAAGATGCAACCTAAATGAAACGAAAGGCCATTAAAAGCCCCGTCAGGCACCTCAAGGGCATAAACAAACATTTCTTCTTCTGTAGGGAGCAGGGATCCCCAGGGAGCCCCTGTAACTAGGCCACCATGGTCCCTAATCCAGAATAACACTCTACAGTCTCTGGGTATTCATGGATGTTATAAAAGTTTTCTTCCGTCCCTGGAAGCTGGACTAGAGGCTTGGGACAGAGGAGGTCAGAGACCACGTTCTTCAGCTCAACAGGAGAACCATGACAACCTAAAGGCTTCGAATTTTAAAGGAGAGAAGCAGAAGCAGAGCAGTCTGAGCTCTGAGGTATCCTCTTCTTGTCAACAGGGTCATCTGAATTTCCATGAGAGAGATGGGTGGGAGCCAGCAGAGTCCAGCACTGTGACTGCAATCAGAAAGAAGGAGGGTGAGTACCTGCCTGATGTGGTCTGTGCTGTAGCAGAGGGGATAGGGTGAGAAGCCCGAACCCCGGAGCCAGACAGCCTGAGTTCTTCTTTTGCTGCCAATTAGAAGGACCATGACTTGACCCAGTGTCCTCACCTGTTCAATGGGTTTAATAAAAATTCCCCAGAGCATTTAGAACAGTGCCACAAGCTTAGTTAGTGTTCAGCAAATCTTGCTTCTTTATTAGGTTTAGTTACTAACTTTACCTTATTGCTCCAGTTTTATTTTCATATAGTATATCCACAGCCATTCCTGCTACAGACTCAAGGCAACACAGCCTCATCTTCTGAGGCTGATCAGCCTGACCAAAGGTGGAAGGTCTAGGGCAACTGGTTTCTGCTTCCCAACAGCACTGCAGAGAAGGACCCACATCACACAAAACTCGGTCCAGGGCTGTAGTGGACAGGCAGTACCAGAAGAAGGTCACTGCAAGATTGCGCGGTCATCCCAGCTGAGCTTTGTGGACTTCTCCTCAGTTGGATGAGCCCTTACTCTGGAGGCAAATTTCACCCACCAAAAGATACTAGGATGGTTGAAGCCCCGTGGGGACTCTAAAAACAGAGATGCAGGAACAAGGAGATGCCATCTCACCTCTAAGTTCCACACTTTCCTGTTCAAACACCAAGCTCAGGAATGGGTTGTTTTTCTCTCTGTGTGTGAGCAACTCTTTTCTTTTTCCCTCCCAGACTGCCCCAGAGGAGGATGGCTGCAGAAAACACCTCCTCTGTGACAGAGTTTATCCTTGCAGGCTTAACGGACCAGCCAGGACTCCAGCTCCCTCTCTTCTTCCTGTTTCTGGGCTTCTATGTGGTCATCATGGTGGGGAACTTGGGCTTGATAATACTGATTGGGCTGAACTCTCACCTTCATATTCCCATGTATCTTTTTCTCTTCAACTTGTCCTTCATTGACTTCAGTTACTCCTCTGCCGTCATCCCCAAAATGCTGATGAGTTTTGTGTTAAAGAAGAACGTTATCTCCTACACAGGGTGTATGACTCAGTACTTTTTTTTCACTACCCTTGTCATTTCTGAATGCTTCATCCTGTCAGCAATGGCATATGACCGCTATGTGGCCATCTGTAAACCACTGTTGTACACGCTCACCATGTCTCCTCAGGTGTGTTTATTTCTTTTGCTGGGTGTCTATGGCATGGGAATTTTGGGAGGTATAGCACATACAGGTAATATACTGTTTCTGACCTTTTGTGCAGAAAACCTTCTAAATCATTATATGTGTGACTTCCTCCCCCTCATTGAGCTCTCCTGCAATAGCTCTTACATGAATACTTTGGTGGTCTTTACTCTTGTAGCCATTGACATTGGAGTGCCTATTGTGACCATTTTTCTGTCTTATGGCTTCATTCTTTCCAGCATTTTTCACATTAGTTCTAGTGAGGGCAGATCCAAAGCGTTTAGCACCTGCAGTTCTCACATAATTGCACTTTCTCTTTTCTTTGGCTCAGGAGCTTTTGCATACCTTAAACCACCTTCTATTATACCTCTTGACCAGGACAAAGTCTGCACTCTGTTCTATACCACTGTGGTGCCCATGTTGAACCCACTAATCTACAGCCTGAGGAACAAGGATGTCAAGTTAGCAATGAAGAAAACCTTGGGCAGAATAACTTTGTCTGTAAAGGAATTGGAAATTGAGAGAAGGGATGAGAATTTCTAAATTAGAGTGTTGTTATTATTTTATCATCATCACCAATAAGGAATTCAACCTTTATGCTTTTGTATTCTATATTTAAAGGAAATTTTAACTTTCTCAAATGAATTTATTCTCTCTCACCACCACCGCAACTCTTCCTCCTTTTATGAAAATAGTCTTTGAAATCATATCATATGCAATATTGAATGGGGTTTCAGAATCATTTCATCTAGTCCAAAATATATATAAAAAAATTTCTGGTGACAGAGCTGGGACTAAAATCTCAATTTGAATCTCAATTGAGTGTGTTTTCCTTTATGCCATGTTTTCTTGCCTCATCTTTTCTTGGAAGATGTCATTTCACATGTTAGTTGACCTAATATAGCTAAATTAAAAATGGATCGACAGTAATTTTATTCTACTTGCATAACATAATATTAATACATCAAATTTTGCAAGAGAATAGGAGGTGCAAACTTTTGTTGAGTAGACTGTGGCAAAATGACAAGATCAGTGTCTGATGAGTTTTGTAGTGTGTAAATGGGTAGTGTGTTAGGTTTTCCAGAAGACAAGTGTGGTGACCACTGACTTGCTGAGTGGAACACTGGGGATGTAGTTTAGTGAATTAGGACTTACAGGGGAGAGAAATGGAATTCTATAGGGTAGAAAGATGCTGAGTGGAGGCATCATATTATTTCAAGGCTGAGAAAGAATTTGGAGTCTCATTTCAAGGGTTATCTTGGTTGTGGTCCAAGGTCATGGGGAGCTGTGCTATCTGATCTGGTAGTCACTAGCATGCAGGATATTGAGCAATTGAAATGGAGATCCAAGTTATTATCCTGAAATAATACCGAAAAGTGGGCAAAGTAAGTGTGATATACACACACAATCTTTGAAGAGTATGAGAAACAATCTCATGGATATTTTTTACTTGATTGCATGTTGAAATGATAACATTTTGAATATATTGTGTTAAATAAAATGTCATTAAAATGAACATATCTGTTTGTTTTTAAAGTATCTACTAGAAAGTTTAGAATTTATAGGTGGCTCGCATTACATTTCCATTGGATGACACTGGTCTAGAGGATGTAACAGAGCGCTAGATGGCCCTGGGTGCACGTTCACCTGCCAGGTAGCACCCAGCTGCTGCTTATTAGGAGAGGCAATTGCTATGGAATTTTCAGGCATTGCAGATAGCTTCGATATTCTAATAATAGAGGCATATTGGTAGGAAATAGTGATCTCAGGATAAGTTCATAAAGCCACCATATTAAGAAATAGGAAATAGAGCTTTATATTAAAAATCAAATGAACAATTTTTGTCTAAACTCACTATTATTGGTAAAATTTCTTTGAGTAGCAATGACAAATGAAGTACTGTGAAAAATATTCTGACTTACGGGGATGTTCCCTAGGAAAGCCCACTCCATTAGGATGTTGGGGAAATTTGAATAACTGTTGAGTTATGCCTTTTGATCCTGTTCATTGCTGCCAAAAAGAAAAGAATAAGCTTATGAAGGGAGGATTGAGATGAGATGAATACCGGGTGCAGCAGAAGTAGTGCCATTGAGTGTGGTTGGTAGGGGATGTGACTGTCTCACATGAGATGGTCAACGATGTGAACATTTTGTCATAGGGTGTGGTTGAGTGTGATATTGTAATGTTACAGAATTACGTGCTTATTATTTTGTAATTAAAATTTTTTATATAATAAAAGAGGTACGTTTTGTGCCTGACCCTGTGGATGCCTGAATTTAGGGAACCTTGAATTTGGAAGTTGGGGTTGGTGTATTGAATATGCTGTTCAATGTAGGTCATGAAAGAATACAGAAAACTCGTTTTGAAAATTTTGTGCCCTGCTTTTATATAGCAAAGTGAACAAATCTTAAATGTATAGCTCACTGAACTTTTGCACATAAATATGTAAGCACAACCTAGATCAAGATGTGCAACATTTCCATCTACTTTCTAAAGTTTCCTCTGGCATCTTTCCCGTAAATAAAACCTGCCCTCCACCTCATCCCCCACAGCTATCCACTGTTCTGACTTTTATCACTGTAGAGTGTTTTCTGTACTTGAACTTCATATAAACAGGTACTCAATTGTTTGTGGCTTCTTTCCTTCATCATAATGCCTGTCATGTACATCTATAATGCAGGATATATGGGTAGATAGTGCTGTGTAGTATTCCATCATGTGAATATACTATTATTTAGCCTGTTAATAAAGTTAGAGAATTTCAAACTTTTGCCTATTATTGATAAACCCTTTAGGAACATTTTGCATGTGTATTTTGATTGAATAAGCAAACATTTCTTTTGGATTATACTTATATGTGGATATGCTAGATAATAGAGTAGGCTTATGAGCAGCTTTTATAAACATCACTGTTTTCTAAAGTTTGATTCAATTTGCACTGCTATCAACAATGTTTGAGGATTCTGTTGTCTTATATACTTGTTAACCCTTGGTATTTCTATTTTATTCCTATTTTATACCATAAACAAAAGTGTATTTCTATTCTGGTATGGACAGTGGAATGCTTTTTTGTTCAAATTTTTTTTCCCTGATAAGTAATGATGTTGGGCACCTTTTTACATATTTACTGTCTGTTTGGATATCTCCTTTAAAGTAATTAATCAAGTCATTTCCCCATTTAAATAATAGAATAGTTACTTTTTTTGCTATTGTATTGGAGGAATTTTAAAGTGCACATGTAAGTCCATATAAGTGTACATGTTTGTGCTTGTGTGTGTATACATAATATATACGTAACTATGGATAATACACTCATACATACACAGTCATCCTCCTCTCCCTATCTTCCCCAGACTATGCCTTACTTATTTTAAATGATATCTTCTGATAGCCAATATTTTTAATTTAAATGAAGTTTGATTTATCAACTTTGCCTTTCATAGTTAGTGCTGTGTCCTAATTAAGAAATTCTTTACTGTTCTTGCTGAGGCCAGAAGAACAATGTGGAAGTGTTATGAGTTAAGTTTTGTATTGGGTCAAAGTGGGGTTTTGGTGCATGTGTATGTGTGCTCATAAATGTCCAGTGATTGTTCTTTCACCTGTGTTAAAAATCAGTTGATTCTATTTGTGTGTGCTTGTTTCCATCTATTTGTCTATCTTGATGCCAGTACCATACAGCTTTGATTACTGTACCTTTATAATAATTTTTGAAATCAGGTAGTACAAGTCCTGAATCTCCTTCACTTCCTTCAAAATTTCTTGGCTCCTTTAGGACCCGTGAATTTCTATATGAATTCTAGACTCAGCTTGGAAATTCCTACAAAAGAACCTGCTGCGATTTTGATTGGGATTGTATTGACTATGGATTTTGTGTTGGGGGAGGAAGAATTGATGTTTATCTTCTACCTCAGCAATAAATGAAAGGGCATACTTTATTACAGTCTCTTCAGCATGGCACAGTTTCAGAATTTTAACAATTTCCATCGTGATGGGTGAGAAGCAGTGTTACAATATTGTTGTAATTTGCATTTGTTTAATTTTAAGAAACATGGGAGGTGGTCTCATGTATTTAATGACTGTTGGTCTTATTACTTCTTTTGTGGCCTGTCTCTTCATACTTTTTCCTCATGTTTCTGCTGGATTGTGGCCTTTTCAGTTTTTAGGAGCACTATATATTGGGTATAATAGCTTTCGGTTTGAGGTATAAGTTGCATGTTTTCCTCTAATTTGTGATTTGGCTTTTGACTGTTCTTACGATAAAATTTTTAAATTAAATGTATTAATCTTCTATTGTTTCTGATATTTTAATGATAATTAGAACTATTTTCTCTCCTCTTAAGTTATAAAGAAAGTCACTCATTTTTATCATAATGTGATTGTATGGTTTTATTTATTTTTTATATTTGAATATCTGGTCATTTTAGAAATTTTACCAGTGTATGATGTGAAGAATGGATCCAACTATATGTTTTTCCAGAAGACCATCATGTGGTTCCATTGCCATTTATAAAAGTCCATCTTTTTCTCATGGGTTTGAGCAGTTGCCTTCATTCTATACAAAGTTTCATAGGCATCTGGGATATTTATTGTTTCCCATTGCATTCTATGGTCTGTCAGTCTATTCATAACCCAATACCCAACTGCTTGGATTACAGAAGCTTTATAATATTTCATGTCTTGAAGGTAACTTCCCACATGTCATTCTTTTTTATGGTTTTCTTGGCTATTCATGTTTAACCCAAACCTGTATAATTAATCTGCCTAATTGTAGAAGACAACTTAAGGGTATATTTATTGATTGCATCTTAAATTTATAAGTAAACTTAGGAAGAATTGACATCTTTGGATCTTGCGACTTCCAATCTTGAAGTGTGGTACACCTCCCCATTTTTTTTCAGGTCAACTCAGTATCTTTTAGGAGTTTTGTATAATTTTTTTCATCCATTTGAGCACGTTGTTATTACATTCATGCATGGGAATTTTATTTTATTTTTGCAACTGTAACAAGAGCTTTCTCTTTCATTGTATTTTCATATTATTATTTATTTGTATGTATCAATTATATGCTAATTTTATACTTCGTAAAGTAAATATTATATCTACAATATTTTCCATGTATTCTTTCAGGTTTTCCAAACATGTAATAAACTATTTTATAATTAAAAATAATATTACCTCTTTTTCTCTTATTCCATTTGCATGCCTCTTATTCCATTTGCACCTATAACTGCATTTTCTAGTACTTCATTTAATACATTGTGAAATAATACTAAAGACTGTAGTCATCTTGGTTTTACTAGTTCTAATTAGGAATACCTCTAGAGTTTCCTAATTAAGTGGCTGACTTTTGGTCTGAGTCGTACATATTTTTCATCATCTTAGAGAAGTATCAATCATTCCCAGATTTGAAAGTAAGCATTTTGAAAGCATGAAAGGATGTTGAATTCTGTCAACTTCCTTTCATCTTCTTTGGAATTTGTTCCCTCAAATATTCCTCATCGTTCTTAGATCTTTAAATATCTCTACAGACTCTTGTACATTTAAACATATGCAAGTCTGCTTTTACCTTAGGAATTCCCTTTGCTTTCCCTTCCCCTTTTCTGTCCCAAATTAAGAGGAGTGACGAGTGCTTCTTTCTTCTTTGCATTCATGATCTCATGGCTATTTTTGTATGTTATTTATGCAATGTTTGCCCATGTCTCCCTTGCTACCCCAGTGTTGTATTGTAGCACCCCTATTCAGATGCACTTATATTTCAAAACCTGACCAATCAGTGCCAATGAGACTTCACATCTGATTTTTCAGGGCTTCCCTGACCCTGAGTTCAGCTCCTACTTATGTGACTTTGTCTTTCTTTTTTAAAAAATATTTTATCGATTATGCTATCAGGTTTTCTCAATTTTCCCCCTTTATGTCCTCTCTGCCATGTACCCAGAAACCCTCCAGGATCCCCCTGCTTTGCTCATGTCTATTGGTTGTACATACAAGTTCTTTGATTCCTCTTTTCCTATACCATTCTTAACCTCTCCCTGTCTATTTTATACCTATCAATTATAATTCTTATTCCCTGTACCCTTCCTACCCCATCTGCCTCTCTCCGCCCCTACAGAAAACCCTCCATGTGATGTCCACTTCTCTGATTCTCTTTCTTTTCTAGTTGTTTGCTTAGTTTTTGTTTTCATTTTTTCAAAATGTTCAGTTGTTGATAGTTGTGAGTTTCTTGTCATTTTACTGGCTGGTGTGGCTCAGAGCATTGAGCACCAGACTATGAACCAAAGGGTTGCTGGTTTGATTCCCAGTCAGGGCACAGAGCTGGGTTGTGAGCCAGGTCCCCAGTGCGGGGCACATGAGAGGCAACCACACATTGGTGTTTATGTGACTTGATTACTGTCCTGAAATCTAAGCATCAGGCCCCCAGATGGAAGGAGTCACTCTATCTGACCCAAATTTGAAGGTGTTATGCCCTCTCTAATATTTCAGTGCATATGAAGCTTCAGTTATGCAAGATGAATAAACTCTAGAGATCTGCTATAAGATGCAGAGCCACTAGTTATCAATACTGTATAATGCACTTAGAAATTGTTTCGAGGATATATCTCATGTTAAGGGATCTTACCACGATAAAAAATCAAACCAAGAAAGCTAAGACACCCATAGTAGGAACATAGCATTATAAAGCCCACTATAGACCTGGCTGGTGTAGCTCAGTTTATTGAACATGGGCCTGTGAAGCAAAGGGTCGCCGGTTTGATTCACAGTCAGGGCACATGCCGGGATTGCAGGTGAGGTCCCCAGTAGAGGACACATGACAGGCAAACACACATTGATGTTTCTCTTCCACTCTCTCTCCTTTCCTTCCCCTCTCTCTAAAAATAAATAAATGAAGTAAAAAAAATTTTAAAAGCCCACTATATATCATGTCATTTTTATGAGAAAATACGTAGCATTATTTAAGAAAGTAAATTTTAAGAAGATCACATCATTCAATTAACACCAGGTGTTGAAGGAAATTTTTCATAGTTACTGGGCATATTTTGATTCCTGTATTCTTTTTAAAATGTAGTAATTCTGAAACTATGGAATAATAAGTGAATAAAAGTGTGAATCTTTCATACAGTGACCTTCTGGTTGGCCACCATGCAAAGCAGTATGGAGTTGTCTCAGAAAAGCAAAGGTGGAACTGCCTCATAATCCAGCAATTCCACATCTGGCAATATATCCAAAGAAACCCAAAACACTAATTCAAAAACTTTCTGCTCCCCAGTGTTCATTGTAGCAGTATTTACAATTGCCAAAATATGGAGGCAGCCCAAGTGTCCATCAGTGGATGAGTGAATTATAAACCTGTGGTACCTTAACACAATAAAAGACTACTCAACTATAAAAAAGAGGGAAATCTTAGCTTTTGGGAGAGCATGGATGGATCTGGAGAGTCTTAGGGCAAATGAAATAAGCCAGTGAAAGAAAGACAAATACCATTTGATTTCACTTAGCTGTGGATTCTAATGAACAGAATGAACTAACAAACAAAATAGAAGCAGAATCATGGATACAGAGTACAGACTGACACAGAGGGGATTGGGGGAAAAAGTGAAGAAATTAAGCAAAAAGGCCCTGGCTGGTGTAGCTCAGTGGATTGAGCATGGGCCTGTGAACCACACCATTGTGGTTTGATTCCCAGTCAGGGCACATCCCTGGGTTGCAGGCCAGTTCCCAGGAGGGGACTCATGAGAGGCAATCATACATTGATATTTCTCTCCTCTCCTTCCCTTCCCCTCTAAAAGATAAATAAATGAAATCTTAAAAGAAATTAAGCAAAAATAAAAAATAAAAAAGCCTCATAGGCAGACAACAGTAGGGTTATAACCAAAGTGAAGAAGGTGGGGGAGGGAGAGAGGATATAAATGGTAATGGAAGGAGAAGTGACTTGGGGTGGTGAACACACAATACAACATACAGATGATGTGTTATAGAAATGTCCCCATGAAACCTATATAATTTTATTAGCCAAGGACACCCCAATAAATTTAACTAAAAACTAAATTAAATATAGAAGAAAATAAAATGTGAAAAGGTCTTCTTTTAAAGGAATAACAATGTTAGAAGTATGAATAATCAACTGGCAATAAATACATATTTATCCACACTTATTTTATATACAGATAGATTAAATGTTGCCATCAAAAGATATATAGTGGCTTGAAGAGGGGAGGAAGATGGCCGCGGAGTAGGACAAAGGATTTCGCTTCTCTCCACGCGCTGGAGAAGGACCTGGCTGATCTGCGGAAGACCACAGCAGATGCTAAACTGGGACTCAGCATATAAGAAAGCAGGACTCCAGA
>NW_028080182.1:0-569 GCF_014824575.4 Sturnira hondurensis | reverse complement strand
AATGCAGCCTCCCTATCAGGAAGAGTCCCTGCTTCAGCTGTCAGTTCAGCATGGCTATTGCCATCAGCCTCTGGCACCTCTTTCCAAATGCTCATGGGTAGTGCCTCCCTTTACCAACATGCTGGCGTAATAATGTTGTCTGGATGTGCTGTCCGGAGGAAGATCTCTACCTCAGCTGCTTAAAATCCTGATACTTGTGAGTGGGCAATATATTGAGTGGACTTCCAAAAGAAGTCATCATCACTCAGAGACTTCATCATGACTGTCACTGACCAGGACACAGCTGTTTCTTACCTGTCCATGGCATCCCACTCTGATACCACTTCAGACACCAACAACATGAACCCTCTGTGTCCATCCCTTTCTGCCCAGTTTGTTCAGGTGGTACCATCTCAGATTTCAAGTCAGGGACATGGCCTATCACTCCCCTATCAGGAAATAAATCAGGGATATTACTGTAATCAAGGCCCCCTGGGGACTCTGCCATATGGAGAACTCAGCCTCAACTTCTAATCCTATGGCTCTCTTGTTTCTTACACAGAGAGCAGGGCCTCTGTCCTTCAACCAGA
>NW_028080181.1:0-1028 GCF_014824575.4 Sturnira hondurensis | reverse complement strand
AAGGAAATGAAGGAGGAAGTCCTGCAAATGTTAGGGAGAATAGCATTAGAGCCAGATAGAAAAATAAAGGTTCTGAGGCAGGAGCATGCTTGGTGAGTTACTTACAGAGGTGTGCTAGATAGAGACAGCTCAAGTAACTCCTGGGAGACAACTATTAAATTTTCAGGACTTTTTGCAAGCTGATTTTCAAACACAGCCAATATAAACAATTAAATTATATAAAATAAATTATATTAAAAACAAAGGCAATAAATACTTAATTCATCACTTCCTAATTATGTTATCACACTTTATTATCTATGTTTTGGGGGACAACTTTTTAAATATATTTTATTGGTTATGCTATATAGTCGTCCCATTTCCCCACTTCATTCCCCTCCACCCTGCACACCCCCTCCCACCCACATTCCCCCCTTTAGTTCATGTCCATGTGTCCTAAGTTCTTTAGCTTCTACATTTCCCATACTATTCTTGCCCTCCCCCCTGTCTATTTTCTACCTACCATCTATGCTACTTATTCTCTGTACCTTCTCCCCACTTCTCCTCCTCCCACTACCCTGTTGCTAACCCTTCATGTGATCTCCATTTCTGTCGTTCTGTTCCTGTTCTAGTTGTTTCCTTAGTTTGTTTTTGTTTTTGTTTTAGGTGTGGTTGTTAATAACTGTGAGTTTGCTGTCTTTTCACTGTTCATATTTTCTATCTTCTTTTTCTTAGGTAAGTCCCTTGAGCATTTCATATAATAAGGGCTTGGTGATGATGAACTCCTCAAACTTGACCTTATCTGAGAAGCACTTTATCTGCCCTTTTATTCTAAATGAAAGCTTTGCTGGATAAAGCAATCTTGGATGGAGGTCCTTGCCTTTCATGACTTGGAATACTTCTTTCCAGCCCCTTCTTGACTGCAAGGTCTCTTTTGAGAAATTTGCTGACAGTCTGATGGAACTCCTTTGTAGGTGACTGTCCCCTTATTCCTTGATGCTTCTAGGATTCTCTCCTTCATTTTAATCTTGGCTAATATAATTATGATG
>NW_028080180.1:0-567 GCF_014824575.4 Sturnira hondurensis | reverse complement strand
ACTATTATACATCCATTAATTTATTTAATGTAAAATAAATGTAGGAACTTATACTAGATTACAGTATTTGAGTTTATAATCAAGCACTAAAAATCATGCAGAATAGGACTTCTTTAAACTAAAATTAGCCAAAAATTGCTACTAATGTTTTATCAAAGGTAGTTTCTTATTTGGGTATCCAAGAGCTAACATTTTGAAAAGTTCTTTACAGCTTATCATTAGTGGTTTTTATTCATTTTTAAAGTGGATGATGTATATCTATTTCCTAAAATTATTTTACTCTTAGTTGCCAATTCCACCTTAAAAGTTCAAAATAAATTGATAGCCTTTTTAAGTATGAGCTATGCCTTTCAATAATTTTAATGTGAATGGGAAGTCATTTATCCAGGGCCTATCACTTAATAAGATGTAAAACAAAAACAACAAATGATTTTCCAAAGATGTAAATGTTCAAAATATCTACTCAAGAGGAGAGGAGATGACTGCCGTAATATCTGCTTGTGACAAAATGCAATGCTGATATAATTGTAATGTCAAGCACATTAATATCAACCATTTTCTATAAGA
>NW_028080179.1:0-511 GCF_014824575.4 Sturnira hondurensis | reverse complement strand
AAACTTAAAGCTTTAAAAGTCAGAGTGTATGCAGCAAGACCATTAACAAATATCCAAGGACCGAAGGCAGTCCACCTTCCCTGTAGACTGGGGTCACCACAGTTAGAAACCAGGAAGGATGCACCAGGCAGGGACGTTTAAGGATGACATGGTGTCCCATCCTTGGGCACGTGTCTTGGAAGTGGCCACATTATGTTCAAGTTCAGATGATCTCTGCTATCATCACAACCAGAACTCTGCTCAGGTCTATGCAAAGAGAGACTCAAACTCCCTCCTCCCACAGGGACATGGAGAGACACAAGGCAGGGACAGTGATACAGAAGAAAACAGGTGGGTGATGGCCTTGATCATTTCACCCCAAACCCTCTCAAGCCTGTAGGTAGGATCAGCGTGGGGAGCAGAGCTGCCTGGACAAGAAAGAGGGGCCACAGACACACAAATAAATCAGAATTCATCAAAATTAAAAATTTTTACTTTACAAACAACCATCATGGAAGTGAAAAGACAACTC
>NW_028080178.1:0-1399 GCF_014824575.4 Sturnira hondurensis | reverse complement strand
CCTACTTTGTTCTTCTTTCTCAAAATTGCAGCTGCTATTCGGGGTCTTTTGTAGTTCCATATAAATTTTTGGTGTTTGTTCTATGTCTGTGAAATATGCCATCGGCACTTTAATAGGTATTGCATTAAATCTGTAAATTGCTTTGGGTAGTATGGACATTTTGATGATGTTAATTCTTCCAATCCATGAACATGGTATATGTTTCCATTTGTTTGTGTCTTCCTTGAGTTCTGTCGTCAGTGTTGTGCAATTCTCTGCATACAAGTCTTTAACCTCCTTGGTTAGGTTTATTCCCAGATATTTTATTTTTCTTTTTGCTATATCGAATGGGATTTTTGTCTTGATTTCTGCTTCTGCTGTTTCATTGTTGGTATACAAAAATGCCTTTGATTTCTGGATATTGACTTTGTATCCCGCTGTTTTGCCAAATTCATTTATTAGTTCAAGCAGTTTTTTGGTAGAGTCTATAGGATTGTCCATGTACACTATCATGTCATCTGCAAACAATGACAGTTTTGTTTCCTCCTTTCCAATTTGGATGCCTTTTATTTCCTTTTCTTGTCTGATTGCTATGGCTAGAACTTCCAATACTATATTGAATAGAAGTGGTGAAAGTGGACAACCTTGTCTTGTTCCTGATCTTAGTGGAAAAGCTTTTAGTTTTTGCCCATTGAGTATGATGTTGGCTGTAGGTCTTTCATATATGGCCTTTATTATATTGAGGAATGCTCCCTCTATTCCCACTTTGCTGAGCACCTTTATCATAAATGGGTGTTGTACCTTATGAAAATCTTTTTCTGCATCTATTTATATGATCATGTGGTTTTTGTCTTTGCTTTTGTTTATGTGGTGTATTACATTTACTGGTTTATGGATATTGAACCATCCTTGCATCCCTGGGATGAATCCCACTTGGTCATGGTGTATGATCTTTTGGATGTATTGTTGGATGCGATTTGCCAATATTTTGTTGAGGATTTTAGCATCTATGTTCATCAGTGATATTGGCCTGAAGTTTTCTTTCTTTGTTGTGTCTTTATCTGCTTTTGGAATTAGGATGATGCTGGCTTCATAAAAAGAGTTGGGGAGTTTTCCCTCCTTTTGGATTTTTTGAAATAGTCTGTGAAGAATAGGGGTTAGTTCTTCCTTAAAAGCTTTGTAGAATTCTCCTGTGAAACCATCTGGTCCAGGGCTTTTGTGCAATGGGATTTTTTTTATTACTTCTTCAATTTCCGCTGCTGTTATTGACCTGTTCAGGTTTTCTGCTTCTTTTTCACTGAGTTTTGGAAGATTATATTTTTCTAGAAATTTGTCCATTTCATCTAGGTTTTCAAATTTCTTGGCACACAGCTCTGCATAGTAATTCCTTACAATCTCTTCTATTTCTGTGGTATCAGTT
>NW_028080177.1:0-690 GCF_014824575.4 Sturnira hondurensis | reverse complement strand
AGACGGTTTATGCCTTACTCATCCCTAACATTTGGTTCAGGTCTGGCCTCAATAGTCCTGAGGACACCTTTCTTCTGTAAGCACGGGCCTGCGGCACAGGCCCGCTTCCCGTCGGGACGCTGGCCCGGGGTCAGAGGCTTGAACAGTCCTGCGACAGAGGGCTGACGGGTGGGCCTGAGCTTCCAACCGCGCAGGGAGAGCAGTCTTCGTGCATGCTGCAATCCCACGACCTTTCTATCCTAGCCTCAGCCACCATCAAGGCTGCGTGCCACTTAAACAAGAGACGAAAGAAGGCATCACTCCAGAGCCTGTGACCCAGGGAAGCCGTTATTGGCCGCTGTGCCCCCGCCCCCACCTGGCTAATTCTTCCCTAGATGGAGCCTAAAGTCAGACTCACGATGTCTCAGAACACACACGACTCCTCTCCTTCAAAATGCCATGTTCAGCCCCATTTTTTCTGAGGCCAAATCTCTTCAAAGCTCTATGGTCACCCATAGAAAGTTCTAAAATCTTTGGATTTCAGGAGCTCCCAAATTTGTCCCACCCACTCTCCACTCCTGGCACCTCCCCGCCCTACTCCACCTACTCTGTCCACCCCAGGCCACAGCCTGCCTGGTCCCCCAACCCTCAGGACCTTATGTGTGTCTCAATGCTTATTCAGGCCACCCAAATTCTAGTCCTGTGACTGAG
>NW_028080176.1:0-1289 GCF_014824575.4 Sturnira hondurensis | reverse complement strand
TTGGAACCCCGAAAGTCTCCGACATTTGTTCTCGCGGTTGGTGAATGCAACAACCTCCCTCAGGGATTTAGGGACAGCCCTCATTTATTAAGGCGAGCGTCAGCAGAGGACTGAAGAGAGCTGTCCCCTGATGTGGGTAGCCTAGAAAGCCATTATGCGACTGACCGACTTACCCATTCTCCCACAGAGGACCTGGGCCGTAGACGTATAACACAGACCCTACATTGTCTTACACCATTAATCTTGGACAAATGCAAAAGGCATTACGGGAATATAGAAACAATCTTAAGTCCACCAACACTGACAAGTCAAACCAGGGGACACAGCCCATTTAAAAAACCTAGAAGAACAACGATTCTAAGTCTCAGCTACGACCCAAATGAAAGGGCCCACTTCAGGTCCTGCTCAACACCCAGCTACAGCAAAGCTCACAGGAACAGCCCCTAGGTCCACCTACCTCGCATTTAACCTGTGTCCTGTAAGTCCCCACAGGAACCACAGCCTGAGACCTACGTGTATGAACCCATCGAGAACCTCAAAGTCCTCTTCAAGAGACAAAAAAACCTGGTACAGACAAATAACACAACTAGGCCTTCATAGAATTGCCTTTCTCACATCCCTAACACTCTTTCTCCCAGCCTGTCCATATGCTCAGGCTCCTCCCCCGGAAAGGGACTTCTCTGTCCCTATTGGATCTACCCCTCGTCAGA
Organism: Sturnira hondurensis; assembly: GCF_014824575.4. Classification (NCBI taxonomy): domain Eukaryota; kingdom Metazoa; phylum Chordata; class Mammalia; order Chiroptera; family Phyllostomidae; genus Sturnira; species Sturnira hondurensis. Next base: position 579 of record NW_028080176.1, on the reverse strand, counting down.
CAGAGTCCCAGGTCTTCCGCTCGACTAACCCTTCTGTCAACTTTATTGGCTCCAGGGCACAACAATGACTCTCAACGCCTGGGACCTGAGGCTTTGGACGTCTGTTGGGGACTGATGTACAGACACTTCCTTCCACCTCCTCTGCTGGTAAGACCGCAGGGTGAACTGCTTCCCACACGTAGTGCAAGAAAAGGGCTTCTCGCCAGTGTGGTGGGTTCACTGGTGCCCCCTCAGGGACGAGCTGTAGCTGACAGCCTTCCCACAGTCCCCACACCGGCCTCTCTGCATGGGGTTTGGAGGGAGGACCGAGGCTTGGAGTACCTGAGTCCTTCCCACACGTGGCAAACGGGTGGGACACCGCTCCTCTCCGTCCTTCTAATCTTGGTGGGGCCGGCACGGGGCTTTGGTGGACAAATGCCTTAAATTCACAACATTCGGGGGATAACGCTCGATACGCATCCACATACCCTAGACAGGCCCCTGGGCTCCCCTGCGGCCACCCTGTTACCCTGTGTCCCCACTCCTTCACAGCTGCCACCTCAGGCGCCATGCCCTGTGGGTCCTTCTGCAGCCAGCGCA
>NW_028080175.1:0-923 GCF_014824575.4 Sturnira hondurensis | reverse complement strand
ACGGTGTCGTAGATCAAGGGCTGTCACCCACAGGACAGGCCCTGCCAACCCCCGAGGGTCCAGAAAGTCCAGAAGCAGCCAACAGCCCTGGTGGCTGTCAGGCATCCCCCAGCCCCTACTCACCCAGGGAGGAGGATCCCAGGGTGAGTAGGATCTTGGAGCTGTCAGGAGCCTGGGGGTGCCAGGTGCTAGAGACATGAAGTTTAGACATGTCATGTTCTGTGCCCATAATCAGTCGGTCCTTTCCCTCTTCGGTTATACCTAGTGGGACAATATTCACCACCCAGGTTGGTCTCTTGATTTCAGCGCTGCAAACTCATTTCCTAATTAGGAACCCTGCAGCCTATTTTGTGTCCTAATGATTTCATTCAGGTAAGTGCCCCTGCTCAGACCTGAAACTGTTTCTCCTGCATTCTTCTCACTGACTCGAGTTGTGGAAAATCCCATAATATCTCCAATCACAGGCACCTGGTTAGCCCTAAACATCGGCCCCAGATCCTAACCCATATTCACAGTCTATCAGTCACTTATTTTAACCCTTCTTCAAATATGCCTGTTTGGGCTGACACACCATTCCAATTCTCCCCCCTCAGATGAAATGCATGGACTTTGGGGCCTTTGGGCACAAGGCTAGCAGCACCCGGTGTCCCACAAAGCACTGGGATGGGGCCCTAGCCCCTCAGACCCTCGGCTCCAAGAAGATGAAAGAGAACCCACAACTGTGCTCACCTCAGGACCCTGGGAACCCAGGGTCTGTAGCCAGGCCTCCTGGGCAGAAGGAGCAGAGTTCCAGGTGAGCAATGTAGAAATTGCAGCTAAACCTTGAAGGATCCATGGGGCTGGGGTACCTTTTCTCTCCATTACACGCATTACCATCTCCAGGCAAGGATGGGGACAGGGAGAGAGAGAAAGAGGCCCCTGTC
>NW_028080174.1:0-49434 GCF_014824575.4 Sturnira hondurensis | reverse complement strand
AACAAAGGTGCTGAAGTCCTTAACAAAATATTGGCAAAAGGCATCCAGCAAAGCAATGTGGGATTCATCCCAGGGATGCAAGGATGGTTCAATATTCGCAAATCAGTAAATGTAAAATACATTGCTTAAACAAAACCAAAGGCAAAAGTCGCATGATAATAACAATAAATGTGGAAACAGCATTTGATAATATATAGCACCCATTTATGATGTAAACACTCATCAAAGTGGGAATAGAGGGAGCATTCCTCAATATAATAAAGCCATATATGAGAGACCTACAGCCAACATCATACTCAATGGGCAAAAAGCAAAATCCTTTCCACTGTGATCAGGAACAAGAGAAAGTTGTCCACTTTCACCACTGCTATTCAATATAGTATTGGAAGTTTTAGCCACAGTGATCAAACAAGAAAAGGAAATAAAAAGCATTGAAATCGAAAAGGAGGAATCAAAATTGTCACTGTTTGCAGGTGATATGATAGTGTACATAGAAAATTCTATAGACTCCACCAAAACACTCCTCAGCTTAGTAAACGAATTTGGGAAAACAGCAGTATACAAAGTGAATATCCAAAACTCAAAGGCATTTTTGTATACCAACAATGAAACTGTAGGAGCAGAAATCAAGAAAAAAATCCATTTTACATAGCAAAAAGAAAAATAAAATACCTAGGAATAATCCTAATCAAAGAGGTAAAAGAATTATTAGCAGAAAACTAAACACGGCAGTAAAAATGGTGGTGGAGTGGGAAGGAGCAACTCCAGTTCTTGTACCCCTGGGAGAAAAATCCTGTCAGATCTACTGTGGAACAGCGCAATCAATTCCCCAACCAACAATTCCCCAGCATTTATGAAAATAAGAGACCAGAGAGCTACAGGTTGTTGGAGTCTCAGGGACATGAGCAAGGATGGAGGCGGCCGGGCCGGCAGCCCTTGGCAGTGTGTAACAGCCTCGGAGTCCCCGCTGTTGCAGCAGTCAAAGCCAAGAGGCTTCCGTCTATGCCCAGCAACAGGGGTATGTGGCACTGAGGACTCATGGGGAACCCGGTATCTGGTGGAATCTTGGGCCACTGCGGGGTACTTGGAAGAGAGCTAGCTCCCTCCGTCCCCATCTAGGCAGGGCTGTGTGGAACCAGGCAGAGTCCTATCTGCCTAGGTTTGCAGGAAGGGTGGCAAGGACAGAGGGCCGTGTTCAGTTGTGATCTCTGTGGTTGCCAGCGTGCCAGCCCACCAGCCCAACGGCCCGGGAGATTTGAGAGGAGCATTGTGCTAACTGGTCGGGTTGGGGATTGGGCTGGGCTGAGAGGCAGGCTTTCTGAAGTTTTTATTGGAAAGTGGACTGAGGTGTTCTCCTGCAAAGGCAGCTTCTCTTGCTTCTCACCCAGCCACAGAACTGGTAAGGACCAGTACCAGATTCCATGGGACCCAGATAGCCAGCCTGTTGAGCGGGTGGGTGCCCACACCCCACTCTGGTAGCCTGGCTGGTTGGCGCGGGTGTGTTCCTTCCTCTAGGACCCAGCCCACAGAGGGGTGCTGCTGAAACCAAAAAAAACTGGATTGGACAGTTTGAAACAAACAAGGAAGATGTGCGGTGTTTTTAAAACATTTTTTCAATAATCATATATTTTTTAAATTTTATTATTGCTTTAACTTTCAATAATTTATTCCTCTTCTTTCTTTTTTCCTGTTTAATCCTTCTTCATTTCATCCCAAAGTTGTCACTTTTTCCTCCCTTCTCCTGCCCTTTTTTTATGTTTGTTTGTTTGTTTGTTGCTTTCCATACCACTGTAAATACTTTACAACACATCTCTTGGGTCTTAGCTGACATTACAGGTTTATGAATTCCATTACTGCAGTAATTAACTCTACTTGCTCAAATGCTACACCTATTTACTATTCTTTACTCTCACTTTACCTCAAAATCTGACCACCCACAACCTCACTGCTTTCTAGATACAACTCACAAGCCTTCCCTCCCCAACAAGAGACTTATCTTCTTTCCATCCTTTCTTAAAAGTGGTGAGTTGGGTTGAAGATTACGGATAACACTATACATAGCTTAAAGATCTTCTATCCCTTCTCTACTGGTTGTGACTGTAAATATCATAAAGTACTCTCCTGTTGGCATAACCCATTTTGCCTCCCCCTCCAACTGATCACACACACACAAAGAAAGGAGTAGGTGGAAGCAGAGAATATTAAGATACCTGCAGGAGACTGCACCATGGAATCTCACAGGTATTCTACCACAGAAGATCATACCATAAACCCAGGGAGTCAGAACAGACCAATTTAAATGCTGAGGCTAACAGGAAGAGTCTCTCACAAACAATGGGAAGACAAAGTAACAATGCCCAAATGAAAGAAAAGGTGGAAGTCTCAGAAAGAATGTTAGATGAAATAAAGGCAAGTCAACTATCAGATATTGAATTTGAAGGTTATCAGGAAATTCAAATAGCTCACAATGAGCTACCAGAAACTAGAGGGGAGCTACAATGAACTCTCCGCAACGTATATCAACATGAAAAAGGAAATGGAAACTATCAGCAAAGGCCAAGAGGAAATGAAGAATACAATTTCTGAACAGAAGAACACAGTAGAAGGAATGAAAAGCAGGATCGATGAGGCAGAAGATCGGATCAGTGAGTTGGAGGACACAGTAGAAAGAATCTCCCAGAAAGAGCAAGAAAAGGAAAACAGGCTCAGAAAGAATGAAGAGGGATTAAGAGAAATGCAAGACAACATGAAATGTAATAATATCCAAATAATAGGAATACCAGAAGGAGAAGAAGAACAAGAGATAGAAAAGCTATTTGAAAGAGTAATGATGGAAAATTTTCTCAATTTGATGAAAGAAAAAGTCACACAATCCAGGAATCAGAGAGAGTCCCAATCAAGAGGAACCCAAAGAGGCCGACTTCAAGACACATCACCATTAAAATGGCAAAATTCAAAGACAGAGAAAGAATATTAAAGGCAGCAAGGGAGAAAAAGGAAGAAACATACAAGGGAACCCCAAGAAGGTTAGCTACTGACTTCTCAATGGAAACACTCCAAGCAAGAAGAGAATGGCAAGAAATATTCCAAGTAATAAGAACCAGAGGCCTACAACCAAGGCTACTTTACCCAGAAAGACTCTCAATCAAGATAGAAGGCCAAATAAAGAGCACCCAAGAAAAAAGAAGTCTAAAAGGATATGCCTCCACCAATGGAGCTCTACAAGGAATACTAAAAGGACTGCTTTAAGAAAAGGAAGGAGAAGAGAGACAGAGTGGAATTGAGGTACAAATATGGCAATGAATAAGTACCTATCAATAATAACATTAAATGTAAATGGATTAAATACTCCAGTCAAAAGATATAGAATAGCTGAATGGATAAGAAAGCATGACTCACACATACCCTGCGTGTACGCAACCCACCTCAGGACAAAAGACCATCACAGACTAAAAGTGAAGGGGTGGAAACAAATTTTCCAAGCAAACAAACAAGATGAAAAAGCCGGGGTAGCAATTCTAATATCAGACAAAATAAACTTCAAAAAAGGGCCGTAAGAGAAACCCAGAAGGTCACTTCATAATACTCAAGGGAAGAATTCACCAAGAACACATTAACATCATAAATATATATGCACCCAACATAGGAGCACCCAAATAAGTAAGGAAAATCTTAGAAGACTTCGAGAAAGATATTGACAACAACACAATCATAGTAGAAGATTTTAGCACCTCACTGTCAGAAATGGACAGATCTTCCAAACAAAATATCAGCAAAGATATTGCAGCATTTAACAATGCCCTGGATGAAATGGACTTGACTGATATATATGGAGAGCCCTTTATCCCAAAGAAGCTAAATACACATTCTTTTCAAATGCACATGGAACATTTTTGAAGATAGACCACATGATAGGACACAAAAGGAGCCTTAATAAATTCAAGAAAATTGAAATCATACCAAGCATTTTCTGTGACCCCAAGGGACTGAAGTTAGAAATCAACCTCAAAGAAAAAAAAACCACCCCAAATCATGGAGACTTAACTGTATGCTATTAAACAATGAATGGGCCAAAATAGAAATTAAGGAAGAAATCAAAATGTTTCTGGAAACATGAAAATGCACTCACAACAAACCAAAACTTATGGGACACAGGGAAGGCAGTCCTGAGAGGGAAGTTCAAAGCAATACAGGCTTACCTAAAGAATATAGAAACATTTCAAACAAACTACCTAATCCTATGCTGGCAAGAACTCGAGGAACAAGAACAAAGACAACCCAGAGCAAGTAGGAGGAAGGAAATAAGCAAGATCAGAGCAGAATTAAATGACATGGAGACTAAAAGCACAATTCTAAGGATCAATGAATCCAGGAGCTGTTTTTTTTTAAGATTTTATTTATTTATTTATCTTTAGATGGGAAGGAGAGAGGGAGAGAAACATCAATGTATGGTTGCCTTTCGTGCATCCCCTGCTGGGAGTTGGCCTGCAGGGAACCAGCCTGCAACCCAGGCATGTGCCCTGGCTGGGAATCTAACCGTCATCCTCTGGTTCGCAGGCCCGCACTCAATCCACTGAGCTACACCAGCCAGGGCTCAGGAGCTGGTTTTTTGAAAAGATAAACAAAATAGACAAACCTTTAAGTAAGCTCACCAAGAAAAGAAGAGAGAGGTCATAAATAAACACAACCAGTAATGAAAGAGGAGAGATGACTACTGATACCACAAAAATAGAAAGGATTGTAAGAAATTGCTCTGAGGAATTGTATGCCAAGAAATTTGAAAACCTAGGTGAAATGGACAAATTTCTGGAAAAATATAATCTCCCAAAACTCAATGAAGAAGAAGTAGAAAGCCTAAACAGGCCAATAACAGCAGATGAATTTGAAGCAGTAATCAAAAAACTCTCATCAGACAAGAGCCCTGGACCAGATGGTTTCACAGGAAAATTCTTCACAGCATTTAAGGAAGAGCTAATCCCTATTCTTCACTGACTAGTCCAAAAAATCCAAAATGGTGGGAATCTCCCTAATTCTTTTTATGAAGCCAGCATCATCCTAATTTCAAAGCCAGATAGAGATACAACAAAGAAAGAAAACTTCAGGCCAATATTGCTGATGAACATAGACGCTAAAATCCTAAACAAAATATTGGCCAATTGCATCCAACAACACATTATAAAGATAATACACCATGACCAAGTGGGATTCATTCCAGGGATGCAAGGATGGTTCCATGTTCGCAAATCAGTAAATGTAATACATCACATAAATAAAAGCAAGGACAAAAATCACATGATTGTATCAATAAACGGGGAAAAAGCTTTTGATAAGGTACAACACCCATTTATGATAAAGGTCCTCAGAAAAATGGGAATAGAGGGAACACTCCTCAATATAATAAAGGCCATATATGAGACACCTACAGCCAACATCATACTCAATGGGCAAAAACTAAAATCTTTTCCACTAAGATTAGGAAGAAGACCAGGTTGTCCACTTTCACCACTTCTAGTCAAAATATTGGAAATTTTAGCTTCAGAAATCAGGCAAGAAAAGGAAATAAAAGGCATCCAAATCAGAAAGGAGGAAACAAAACTGTCATTTTTTGCAGATGACATGATAGTGTACCTGGAAAATCCTATAGACTCTACCAAAAAACTGCTCCAACTAATAAATGAATTTGGCAAAACAGCGGGTTACAAAGTCAATATCCAGACATCAAAGGCATTTTTGTATACTAACAATGAATCAGCAGAAGCAGAGATCAAGAAAAAAATCCCATTGGATATAGCAAAAAGAAAAATAAAATATCTGGGAATATATCTAACCAAGGAGGTAAAAGACCTTTATGCAGAAAAGTACACAACACTGAAGAAAGAAATCAAGGTAGACATAAACAAATGGAAACATATCCCGTGTTCATGGATCAGAAGAATTAACATCATCAAACTGTCCATACTACCCAAAGCAATTTAGAGATTCAATGCAATACCTATTAAAGTACCAATGGCATATTTCATAGACATAGAATAAACACTTGAAAAATTTCTAGGGAACCATAAACGACCCCAAATAGCAGCTGCAATGTTGAGGAAGAAGAATGAAGCAGGAGGAATGACAATACCTGACATTAAACTGTATTATAAGGGCACTGTAATCAAACCAGGGTGGTACTGACATAAAAACAGGCACATAGACTAATGGAACAGAACAGAGAGCCCAGAAATAAATCCAACTCTCTGCAGTCAATTAACATTTCACAGAGGGGCAGTAACATAAAAAGGTGTAAAGATAGCCTCTTCAACAAATGGTGTTGGGAGAACTGGACAGCTACATGCAAAAAAATGACACTTGAGCACCAATTTACACCATACACCAAAATAAATTCAAGGTGGATAAAAGACCTAAATATGAGCTGTGACACCATTAAAGTCCTAGAGGAGAACATAGGTAGGAAAATTTCAGATATTTCACGCAGCAACCTTTTTTACTGATATGTCCTCTAGAGCATGGAACATGGAGGAAAAAATAAACAAATGGGTTCTCATCAAAATACAAACTTCTGCGTGGCTAAAGAAAACAGCATTAAAATAAATAGACCACCAAATGTATGGGAAAACCTATTTACCAATGATACCTTAGACAAAAGTTTAATCTCCAAAATATACAAAGAACTCATATGACTTCACTCTAAGAAGACAAGTAACCCAATTAAAAAATGGGCAAAGGAGTTGAACGGACACAAGAAGGACATACAGAGGACCCAGAGACACATGAAAAGATGCTCAATATCACTAGCTATCAGAGAGATTCAAATTAAAACCACAATGAAATACCACTTTACACCCTTGATATTGGCTATCGTAAACAAAGGAATAAACAACCAATGCTGGGAAAGTTGTGGGGAGAAAAGAACTCTAGTCCACTAGAGTGGGATTGGAGACTGGTACAACCATTATGGAAAACAGTGTGGAATGTTCACTGAAAACTAAAAATGGACTTGCCTTTTGACCCAGCAATTCTACTGCTGGGACTGTATCCTAAAAACCCTAAAACACCAATCCCAAAGAACATATGCACCTCAATGTTCATAGTAGCACAATTTACAATAGCCAACTGTTAGAAGCAACCTCGGTGCCTGTCAGTAAATGAATGGATCAAAAAACTATGGTACATATACACAATGGAATTCTATGCAGCAGAAAGAAAAAAGAGTTCCTACGTTTTGCAAAAGCATGGATGGAACTGGAAAATATTATGCTGAGTGAAATAAGCCTAGTGTTGAAAGACAAATACCACATGATCTCCCCTTTAACAGGAAGCTAAACAACAAAATAAACAAGCAAGCAAAATATAACCAAAGACACTGAAATAGAGAACAGGCTGACAGTGACCAGAGGGGAGAGGGGAGAGAATTTTAGGGCAAATAGGGGAGGGATTTAGAGGAACAAATATAAAGGACACATGGACAACAACTAAGAAGGGTGGAAATGGGAGGGAGGGGTGGAGCACGGAGGGTGAGATATGATGGGAATAATAGACAGAAAAGTGTACTTGAAAAATAATTAAATAAATAGAAAAAGAAAAAGAAAACTACACAACACTGAAGAAAGAAATCAAATAAGACAGAAACAAATGGAAACATGTACCATGTTCGTGGATCAGCAAAATTAACATCATCAAAATGCCCGTACTACTCAAAGCAATCTTCAGATTCAATGCAATATCGCTTTAAGTACTAATGGCATATTTCACAAACATAGAACAAACACTTCAAAAATTTATATGGAATCATAAATGACCCTGAATAGATGCTGCAATTTTGAGAAAGAAGAACAAAGTAGGAGGGATCACAGTACCTGATACCAATCTGTATAACAAGCCCACTGTAATAAAAACCACCTGGTCCTGGAATAAAAACAGGCACATAGACCAATGGAGAGCCCAGAAACAAACCAAATTCTTTATGGTGGATTAATATTCAACAAAGGGGCAGCAATACAAAATGGACCAAAAATAGCCTTTCAACAAATGGTGGTGGAAAACTGCACAGCTACCTGCAAAAAAAAAAAACCCAAAACAAAACTCGATCACCAATTTACACCATACATCAAAGTAAATTCAAGTTGTATAAGAGACTTAAATATAAGCCCTGACACCATTAAAGTCCTAGAGGAGAACTTTGACAAGAAAACTCAGATATTTCACACAGCAACATTTTTGCTGATATATACTCTAGAGCAAGGGACATAAAGGTGAGAATAAACAAATGGGATCTCATCAAAATTAAAAGCTTTTCCATAATTAAAGAAAACAGCATTAAAATAAAGAGAACCAACTATATGAAAATATATTTCCCAATGACACCTCAGATAAGGGTTTAATCTCCAAAATATTCAAAGAACTTACATGACTCCACTCAAAGTAGACAAGCAACCCAATTAAAAGTGTGCAAAGGCCTTGAACAGACATTTCTCCAAGGAGGACATACAGAAGTTCCAGAGAGACATGAAAAGATGCTCAATATCACTAGCTATAAGAGAGATGCAACTTAAAACCACAATGCGATACTACTTTACACTAGTGAGAATGTCCATCATAAACAAAGCAAGAATCTAGTGATGGAGAGGTTGTGAACAAAAAAGGATGCTGGTCCATTGTTGGTGGGATTGCAGACTGGTACAACCACTATGAGAAACAATACAGAATTTTCTCAGAAAACTAAAAATGGACCTGCCTTTTGACCCAGCAATTCCACTGCTAGGATTATATCCTAAGAACCCTGAAAAACCAATCCAAAAGAACCTGTGCAGCCCAATGTTCATAGCAGCACAAGTTATAATAGACAAAAGTTGTAATCAACCTAGATACCCCTTACTAAATGAATGAATAAAAAACTATGGTACATATACACAACGAAATTTCATGCAGCAGAAAGAAAGAATGAGATCCTACCCTTTGCAACACCGTGGATGGAAATGGAAAACATTATGCTGAGTGAAATAAGCCAGGTGGTGAAAGACAAACACCATATGGTCTCCTTTAACAGAAAGGTAAACAACAAAACAAACAAGCAAGCAAAATAAAAACAAAGATACTAAAACAGAGAAGGGGCAGATGGTGACCACATGGGAAAGGAAAGGATATATCAAAAGAAAAGGAGAAGGATTTACAGGAGCTAGTATAAAGGACACATATACAACAACTAAGGGGGATGGGAGTAAAAGACAGAAAAGTGTACTTAAACAAGAATTAAATAAAAAATTTCAAAAAATTATATTTTATTTATTTTTTTAAGATATTTTATTTTTTAAAATATTTTATTTATTTATCTTTAGAGGGGAAGAGAAGGAGAGAGGGAGAGAAATATCAATGTATGGTTGCCTTTCGTGCGTCCTCTGCTGGGAGTTGGCCTGCAGGGAACTGGCCTGCAACCCAGGCATGTGCCCTGACTGGGAATCGAACCGCAATCGTCTGGTTCGCAGGTCCGAGCTCAATCCACTGAGCTACAAAAAATTATATTTTAAAATTTTTAAAAAATGATGGGAGAATATTCAACAAAGGGCGCAATAACATAAAATGGAGTAAAGACAGCCTTTTCAACAAATGGTGTTGGGAGAACTGGACAGCTACATGCAAAAAAATGAAAGTTGAGCACCAACTTACACCATACACCAAAATAAATTCAAGGTGGATAAAAGACTTAAATATAAGCCGTGAAACCATTAAAGCCCTAGAGGAGAGCATTGGCAAGAAAATCTCAGATATTACACGCAGCAATATTTTTACTGATATGTCCCCTAGAGCAAGGGATATAAAGGAAAGAATAAACAAATGGGATCTCATCAAAATTAAAAGCTTCTGCATGGCTAAGGAAAACAGTATCAAGATACAAAGAGAAGCTACTGTTTGGGAAAACATATTTGCCAATGATACCTCAGATAAGGGTTTAATCTCCAAAATATACAAAGAACTCACTCGACTCCACTCAAAGAAGACAAGCAACCCGATCAAAAAATGGGCAGAGGACTTGAACAGACATTTCTCCAAGGAGGACATACAGAGGATACAGAGACACATGAAAAGATGCTCAGTATCACTAGCTATCAGAGAGATGCAACTTAAAACCACAATGAGATAACACTTAACACCAGTCAGATTGGCTATCATAAACAAAGAAACAAACAACAAGTGCTGGAGAGGTTGTGGGGAAAAGGGGACCCTAGTTCACTGTTGGTGGGATTGCAGACTGGTACAACCACTATGGAAAACAGTATGGAATTTTCTAAGAAAACTAAAAATGAACGTGCCTTTTGACCCAGCAATTCCACTCTTGGGAGTATATCCTAAGAACCCTGAAACACCAATCCAAAAGAACCTATGCACCCCGATGTTCATAGCAGCACAATTTANTAGATACCATATTTTTCAAAATGTAAGATGCATTGCCCCACCCCACCCCACCCCAAATTTGGGATGAATGATGGTTGTTAATGCTGCCGTTGAGTTGTGTTTACATTTACATTGGTGAAATATTATGTTATTTATGTTATTCAATATTTTACCACATTTTTGGCTTCAATTTTTTTTCCATTTTCCTCCTCTGAAACCTAGGTGCATCTTATAGTCTGAAAAATATGGTATATTTATTGGTCTTTCTGAGAATGGAGCTCATGTTTGTGTTTCTTTTCCCCTGGTCTACAGAAAAAGAGAGAAACAATTTAAGTGTGGAAAATAAGAATGGAAGTAAAAATTTACTTTATACAATTGAGATTGACTTACAGCTTTATTTTTGCAGTTTTGCTTGTCTAAAACTTGAATTTATGGATATGTTAAGTAACACTGACTTTTGAGAGTCTAGAGTGCTAACCTTTACCCAATGGAAACTGACATTGACTTTTGTATGAGGTTAGCTGTTGGTGAAAGAGGAAAATTTTGAGAAATTAAGAAATGCATATGTAGTTCAACCTTGAATATCTGTATATGTGGATGAAAAGTAATTTGTCTGTGATTATGTGTCAATAACACCACCTTCTTCACTGTGTGGTGGTGAGGATTCCATACGATATATATAAAAGTGTTATTTTTAAAGTCAGTTTTGGTCTCCTTTTCTTATATATTTTCTCTCCTTTTCTTCATGGATATTGTATGGTCTTATGTGTAAGCATTATTCTTTATACTTTAAAAGATGTTATGTTTAACATGAATATTATTATAACAGTCAACATAGGAATGATTGATTATAAATTTTTTCAAGAACAAAAATTTTAATTTTAATCTTTAAAAAAAATTTATTTAAATTATTTTTCAAGTACAGTGTTCTGTCTCTTACTCCCATCTCAACCGCCCCCCCCCAAGTCCTCTACACCTCCCTTCCATTTCCACCTCTCCCCAGTTTTTGTCCATGGGTCCTTTATACTTGTTCCTGTGAATCCTTTTCCTTTTCCCCTGAAATTTCCTCCCCTCTCCTTTCTGATCACTGTCAGCATGTGCTCTATTTCAATGTCTTTGGATATATTTTTCTTGTTTCTTTGCTTTGTTGTTTAGCTTCCTGTTAAAGGTGAGATCATATGGTATTTGTGTTCCATCCCTTGACTTATTTCACTTAGCATAATGCTTTCCAGTTCCATCCATGCTGTTGCAAACGGTAGGAGCTCCTTCTTTCTTTCTGTTGCATAGAATTCTATTCTGTAAATGTACCATAGTTTTTTGATTCATTCCTTTACTTATGGCACCTAGGTTGCTTCTAACATTTGGCTATTGTAAATTGTGCTTCTATGAACATTGGGGTGCATAGGTTCTTTTGGATTGGTGTTTCAGGTTTCTTAGGATATAATCCTAGCAGTGGAATTGCATGGTCAAAAGGCAAGTCCATCTTTAGTTTTCTGAGAAAATTCCATACTGTTTTCCATAGTCCTTTACCAGTTTGCAATCCCACCAACAGTGAACTAGGGTCCCATTTTCCCCACAACCTCTTCAACGCTTGATGGTTGCCATGTTTATGATGGCCGTTCTGACTGGTATGAGGTCGTATCTCATTGTGGTTTTAATTTGCATCTCTCTGATAGCTAGTGATACTGAGCATCTTTTCATGTGTCTCTGGATCCTCTATATGTCCTCCTTGGAGAAGTATGTGGTCAAGTCCTTTGTCCATTTTTTTAACTGGGTTGCTTGTCTTCTTAGAGTGGAATCATGTAAGTTCTTCATATATTTTGGAGATTAAACACTTGTCTGAGGTATCATTGGTGAATATGTTTTTCCATATAGTTGCTTCTCTTTTTATTTTAATACTGTTTTCTTTAGCCATGCATAAGATTTTTATTTTGATGAGATCCCATTTGTTTATTCTTTCCTTTATGTCCCTTGTTCTAGGGGGCATATCAGAAAAAATGTTGCTGTGTGAAATTTCTGGGATTTTCCTGCCTATGTTCTCCTCTAGGACTTTAATGGTGTCACGCCTTATATTTCAATCTTTTACCCAGCTTGAATTTATTTTGGTGTATGGTGTAAATTGGTGCTCGAGTTTCATTTATTTGCACGTAGCTGTCCAGTTCTCCCAACACCATTTGCTGAAGAGGCTATTGTTTGTCCATTTTATGTTGCTGTCCCCTTTGTCAAATATTAATTGGCCATAGAGATTTGGGTTCATTTCTGGGCTCTCTGTTCTGTTCCATTTGTCTATGTGCCTGTTTTTATGCCAGTACCAGGCTGATTTGATTACAGTGACCTTATAATAGTTTGGTGTCAGGTATTGTGATTCCTCATACTTTGCTCTTTTTTCTCAAAATTGCAGCTGCTATTTGGGGTCATTTATGGTTCAATATAAATTTTTGAAGTGTAAAACCTGAAAGATTTATGCGATCTGACGAGTCACATGGAGGGTTTGGAACAGGGGAGTGGGAGGAGGAAAAGGGGGGAAAAGGTACAGGGAATAAGTAGCATAGATGGTATGCTACTAGAAAATAAATGAAGGGAGGGCAAGTGTAGTATGGGAAATATAGAATCTAAAGAAGTTGAGACACGTCGACATAAACTAAAGGGTGGGGGGAAATGGTGGGGGAGGGAAAGTGCAGGAGGGAGGGGAGGTGCACAATGGAGGGGAATAAAGGGGGGCAAAATAGGACACCTGTAATGGCATAATCAATCAAATATAGTAAAAAAATTGAAGTGTTCTGTGTCTGTAAAATATTTCACTGCTACCTTAATAGGTATTGCACTGAATCTGTAAATTGCTTTCGGTAGTATCAACATTTTTTTTCTGTATTAACTTTTAAAAACTTATTTATTTAATTGTTCAAGTACGAGTTTCTGTCTTTTACTCCCATCGAAGTCTACCTGCCCTATGCTCCCCACCTTCCTCCCATTCACACCCCCCCTTAATTTTTGTCCGTGTGTCTTTTATACTAGTTCCTGTCAATCCTTTTCCTTTCCCCCTGAAATTCCCTCACCTCTCTTCTCTGGTCATTGTCAGACTGTTCTCTATTTGAGTGTCTTTGGTTATATTTTATTTGCTTGTTTGTTTTGTTGTTTAGGTTACTGTTAAAGGACATTTTTAAAATGTTAGTTTTTCTGATCCATGGACACGGTACACTTTTCCATTTGTTTGTATCTTCCTTGATTTCTTTCTTAAGTGTTGGTAGTTCTCTGCATACCGTTCTTTCACCTCCTTGGTTAGGTTTATTCCTAGGTATTTTATTTTTATTTTTTGCTAAATCAAATGGGATTTTTCTTTCTTTCTTTATTCTTCTGCTGTTTCATTGTTGGTATACAAAAATGCCTTGTATTTCTGGTTACTGACTTTGTATATCGTTGTTTTGCCAAATTCATTTATTATGTCAAGCAGTGTTTTGGTGGAGTTTATAGGATTTTCTATGTACACTATCATTTCATCTGCAAACAAGGACAGTTTTATTTCCTCCTTTCTGATTTGGATGCCTTTTATGTCCTTTTCTTGTCTTATCACTGTGGCTAGGACTACCAATACTATATTGAATAGAAGTGGTGAAAGTGGACAACCTTGTCTTGTTTGTGATGTTAGTGGAAAAAATTTTAGTTTTTGCCTATTGAGTATGATGTTGGCTGTAGGTCTCTCATATATGGCCTTTTTATGTTGAGGAATGCTCCCTCTATTCCCACTTTGCTGAGTGTTTTTACCATAAATGAGTGCTGTAGCTTTCAAATGCTTTTTTCGCGTTTATTGATATGATCATGTGGTTTTTGTCTTTGCTTTTTGTTTATGTGAGATATTACATTTATTGATTTGTGAATATTGTACTGACTTACATCCCTGGGATGAATCCCTCTTGGTAATGATGTATGATGTTTTTAATGTCTTGCTGGATGCGATTTGCCAATATTTTGTTGAGGATTTTAGTGTCTACTTTCATCAGTAATATTGGCATGAAGTTTTCTTTTTTATGTTGTGTCTTTATCCGGTTTTAGGATTAGGATGATGATGGCTTCATAAAAAAAGTTTGGGAGTCTTTCATCATTTTGGATTTTTTGGAGTAGCCTGTGATGAAGAGAGGTTAGCTCTTCCTTAAATCCCTTGTAGAATTCTCCTGTAATACCATCTGGTCCAGGGCTTTTTTTTATTACTGTTAAAATTTCCTCAGCTGTTATTGGTGTGTACAGGCTTCCTGCTTCTTCTTCGTTCAGTTTTAGAAGGTTATGGTTTTCTAGAAATTTGTTCATTTCACCTAGGTTTTCAAATTTCTTGGCATACAGTTCTTTGTAGTAATTTCTTACAGCGCTTTGTATTTCTATGGTATCAGTTGTAATCTCTCCTCTTTCATTTCTGATTGTGTTTATTTGGGTCCTTTATCTTTTTTTTCTTGATGAGCCTCTTTAAAGGCTTGTTGATTTTGTTTATCTTTTTAAAGAACCAGCTCCTGGATTCATTGATCCTTAGAATTGTGCTTTTAGTCTCCATGTCATTTAATTCTGCTCTGATCTTGGTTATTTCCTTCCTTCTACTTGCTCTGGGCTGTCTTTGTTATTGTTCCTCGAGTTCTTGTAGGTTTAAGGTTAGTTTGTTTGTTTGAAATGTTTGTATCTTTTTAAGGTGGGCCTGCATCGCTATGAACTTCCCACTCAGGACTGCCTTCACTGTGTCCCATAAATTTTAAGTCATTGTCAGTTCATTTTCATTTGTTTCCAGAAACATTTTGATTTCTTATCGAACTGCATTCTTGACCCATTCATTGTTTAATAGCATGCTATTCAATCTCCATGATTTTGGGTGTTTGGGGTTTTTTCCTTTGGGGTTGGTTTCCAATTTCAGTCCCTTGTGGCAGAAGAAAATGCTTGGTATGATTTCAATATTATTGAGTTTGTTGAGGCTTGTTTTTTATCCTATCATGTGCTCTATCTTTGAAAATGTTCCATGTGCATTTGAGAAGAATGTGTATTTTGCTTCTTTGGGGTGAAGGGCTCTCTCTCTATATCAATTAAATCCTTTTCATCTAGAACATTATTCAATACCACAATATCTTTGTTGATATTTTGTTTGGAAGATCTGTCCATTTTTGATAGTGGGGTGTTAAAATCCCCTACTATAATCGTATTGCTGTCGACATTTTTCTTAAGGTCCTCTAAGATTTTCTTTTTGTATTGGGTGCTCCTATGTTGGGTGGACATATATTTGCAATCTTTATGTCTTCTTGTTGGATTCTTCCCTTGAGTATTATGAAGTGACCTTCTGGGCTTGTCTTTATGGCCCTTTTTTGATGTCTATTTTGTGTGATATGAGTATTGCTACCCTGGCTTTGTTTGTTTGTTTGTTTGCTTGGAAAATTAGTTTCCAGCCCTTCACTTTCAATCTGTGTAGGTCTTTTGTCCTGAGGTGGGTCTCTTATAGGCAGCATATGTGTGGCACATGCTTTCTTATTCATTCAGCTATTCTATGTCTTTTGATTGGAACATTGAATCCATTCACATGTAAGGTTATTATTGCTAGCTACTTATTCATTGCCAATTTTGTACCTGTGTTTCTCTCTCTCTCTCTTTGTCTTCCTTCCTTTCTTTAAAGCAGTCTTTTTAGCATTTCTTGCAGAGCTGGTTTGGGGAAGGTGTATTCTTTGAGACCTCTTTTGTCTAGGAAGCCTCTTATTTGCCCTTCTGTCTTGATTGAGAGCCTTGCTGGGTACAGTAGCCTTAGGTGCAGGCCTCTGGTTCTCATTACTTGGAATATTTCTTGCTGTTCTCTTCTTGCTTGGGGCATTTCCATTGAGAAGTCAGCTGCTAACCTTATTGGGGCTCCTGTATATGTTACTTCCTGTTTCTTTCTTGCTGCCTTTAAGATTTTCTCCTTGTCTTGGAATTTTGCCATTTTAATGATGATATGTCTCGAAGTCGGCCCCTTTGGATTCCTCTAGATTGGGACTCTGTGATTCCTGGATTTGTGTGACTTTTTCTCTAATCAAATTAGGGAAGTTTTCCCTCATTTTTCAAAAAGGTTTTCTATCCCTTGTTCTTGTTCTTCTCCTTCTGGTATCCCTATTATTCGGATATTATTGCATTTAATGTTGTCTTGCATTTCTTTTAATTTCTCTTCATTCTTTCTGAGACTCTTTAGTTTTATTGCTTGTTTGGGGTGTTTTTTTCAAATTTGTCCTTCTGCTCATTGATCTGATCTTCTGCTTCATGGATCCTGCTTTTGATTTCTTTTACTGTTTTCTTCAGTTTAGAAATTGTATTTTCCATTTTCTCTTGGCCCTTGTTGATAGTTTCTATTTTGTTTTTCATGTTGATATACTTTACAGTGAATTCATTGCAGTTTCCCTGTCGTTTCTTGTAATTCAATGTGAGTTCATTGAGTTTCCTGGTAATCATTGCTTTGAACTCAATATCTGATTGTGGAGTTACCCCTATTTCATTTAGCATTCTTTCTGAGGCTTCCTCCTTTTCTGTCATTTGCGGATTGTTTCTTTGACTTCCCATTGTTTGTGAGACTCTTCTTGTTGGCTTCAGCTTCTTAAATTGATTTGGTCTGGCTTATGGTGTGAACTTCTGTGGTAGAATTCCTGTGAGATTCAGTAGTGTAGTTTCCTTGATCTTCTGAGCTCACTGGTCTTGGGCTGTGCTTTAAGTTGGCTCTGTGTTTGTCTTCAGGTTTTAATTGTTGTTTGGTCTTTTTTTGTGGGTCCTTCCCACCAGGTGGTTAACTGATGATCCCTCTGTCCACCACCTGTTGTAATTTGTTGTGCAGGTGAGGGCAGGTAGTGTTCAAGCTAGTTTTTCCGTGTGTACAAGGTTTTGAGGATTCTTTTTTGATCTTGTTCAATTGTTTGTTCTGGGTAGTTTCTCTACTATGTACTTGTATTTCCAGATAGGACTTGCATTGAGGTTTGTGTGGTTTCCACTCCCCCCTTCACCTTCCTCTGTTGTTATGTGTTGATGGTTTCTTATGTGTTCATGGTACTTTTGAGGTGAATTTTTGTTTTTCTTGCTTTTGCAAAAATCTTATTTACTGAGAGATAGGTATTTGAGAATTTGCCTCCTTTGGAAATTCCATGAGCAACCTTCCCCCTACCCCCTGTGAAAGTTGCAAATGACCAGTGTTATCTGAGTTGCTCGGGAAAGGCATCAAAAGAGTTTTTGTGAGAATTTATCTATGGCTTTGGCTGCAGGGAGAGCAGCAGTTGGCGAAATGACACAATACATGTGTGTGTCAGAGCACAACCTTCTTACAAAGCAAGCTCTGAACAGCATCTTCACTGACGAACAAAATAATTCTATGGAAAATATTCCTAATGAAGCTTTTCAAGCCAGCGGACGCCAGCATAGACATGAAAAGCTAACCTAAAATCAGCTCCACCTCATTATCTCAGAATAATGGAGTCAGAATTTAAAACCTTTTAATACTTGGAATTGAAATCTTGGACATACAGCTAGCTGGTCCTTCCCATGCACCAGGTACCATTTATTGGGCTCCACATTATGATAGGTATTATGTTAGGTATGAGTTACATTTATCATATCACCTAGTTCCCACCACACCCTGGAAGGGAGGTGTTATCTCCTTTTGAAAATGACGAAACTGAGGCTCTGGGAGGTCCAGGAACTTTCTCATGATCATATACAAAATAAACAGTAGAGCCTGGATTTTAAAACAAGCCTGATATGCTTCAAAGCTGAAGCTACTCAGAGCTCCACTGTAGGCTTCTCAAATCAGAATAGCAACAATAATATATTTACCTTGACATTTGTACTGCATTTTGAAAAGCAATTTCTCCATTCATTACTATGCACAGAAATTGTGTGAGCCTGGCTGGACAGTTACTGAAGGAGACTACCTTTTTGAATTGAATCACTAGAGGTGGGAGCTGGATCCTCTTACTTACTTTTATCTGAACCCTTCTGAACTTTGTTCCTCTGTCCTTGTGTGCTTCCCTTTTTACTCTTCTTCTTAGAATCATAGTGCATATCTTTTCTAATTTTTGTTTTCCTGGGGTCTTTTTTCTTTTCATATGCTTTTCCCACTTTTTCTCTTCTTATTCTTTTCTACTGCAGAATATTGACAAGCTTCATGAAAATGAGCTGTGTTGGATGTAGTTTCAGAGAGAAAAGTGTCCTCCTATCTCTAAGCAAGGTGTATGTCATGGAGGGTGAGGTGCCTCTGGATAGAGATTATTAGTTATGATTACTATCAAATTTGAGATGAGAAATATTCCTTTCTGCAGGTAGAATCTACTTGAAAAGCTGCTTGTGAGTGGAGAGCATTGGAGTCTCCTTGCATTCTGGAAGTATTTATTACCTTTCACACCTAGTTATAAGCTCTGGATGATGTAGAATTGAACATTTTCAATCATTATGTGAATAGCAGAAGACTACTCATTACAGATCAAGGTGGTTACCACTCATATTTAAAAGAATAGGTCTCATTCCATCCTCTTCCTGAAATCCTTGACCTCTCTAAAGGATACTGGTCCTTTCCTTGAAAATCTATTGCTTTTTTTGTCGAACGTTGAACAAATAATTTTTCTACTGTCTATATGGTATATATTTCCTACTTCCCTTTTATTATAGCAATTATGTGTTCATTATGTTTTTACAATGATTTGTTGAGGTTTTGATTTACAGAAGTTAGACAAAAATACCTTTTAACAATTATGAACTGAAAATGTCAAAGAAACAATATAACATAACAGAGAACATTTACTGACTTTTGAGGATAGCAAAATATAGAAAAGCAGAAATGATGGTGCAATAACAAATAGCTCTTCATATTTTCCCATTGTTATAGTCTTCCAAATGAGCACCAAAATAAGAAGACTGAACATTCAAAGCATGGTGGCAATGAATATTCTTGTTTCTGTGTACAGTTTACAGTTTTCTAACATTTAATTGGTCATTTGTTTGTTGTTGTATTGTTTTCATGCCAAATAATTTAGTGCTAATAATATGTAGTTTGTATAAATGCTGGCATTTTGTATTAGTTTAACAAATTGAAACTGGAAAAATCGGCATTCATGCTGCCTGTCACTAGCAGAAGCAGTAAGTAGAGACAGGGATTGAATCTTTATAGGTGTTCAATCTATTCAGATGTTGGCAACGTGGGAAGATGGTAGGTTATCAACTTAACATTTCATCTTAAGCTTTCCATTTCATAAGGAAAAGTATGTATTAGGTTTGGCAAAACATTTAGTTGGATAAGAGTTGCAGTAAAGCCAAGATTTTGTTAGTAATTCTTTATCTATAGATCAACAATTCTTTACCTGCATCACAGGGAGTCCCTCCGTGATGCACAGTGGCTCTGATACCATCTCCATAGCTTGAAGACCCTCTTGGGCACAAGGACTGAATTGCTCCTGGGCCTCCTAGAGCCACAGGGTCATGCATTCCAGTTCCTGGAAAAACAGTTTTCCACATGCATTAATCACATGAGCCTATCAACTGTGTCGGAAGTTATAATGTTTAACTCTTGAGTTCTAAGAAAAATATACTTTTAATTTAGATTTTCCTCTCCTTTCTTAAGTTATTTTCTACAGGATCTGTAATTTCTGGATCAGGAATCCCGAGACCTGGGCTCTGGGCCCCAGTTCTGGCACTAGTCTGAGTATGAGCAATTCAGTTTACATTACTGAATCCTAGATTTTTCGTGTGAATAATCGTCAGTTTGGATCAGGTCCTTCTTAGATTGAAGTGTTGATATAATTCTATTGGGTGCTTATTTCTCTCACACCCCAGAAAATTTGCCTTGTTTTCCATTGGTTACTGGATGTCTCTAGCCCTCTTCCAGTGCCTCCAGTCACTGACCCATGCATTTTTACCTCTCAGTACTCTTCATCATATCTGCACCTTCCACAGTGAAGATCACAGGTGGTTCCCTGTTCCCCAGGCCAGACTAACAAACTTCTGATGACTGCAGAACATAAGACTAAAGAATTGGGTCTCTTAACACTGGGTTGTAGGCTGAGAAGGTGAGAGTAGAGTTATTTGATTTAGTTGAGTATGGAAAGATTCAGCTTGGTAGTGGTGAGGCAGAATTGGGGTCAGGCCGTACTGAGAACTTCTGGAAGTTTGGGCCAGAAGGTGTTTTAGGATACATGAGAATATCAATTTGACATGCATTTTTTGGTGAAAAGATTCTTCAGTTTTCTGGAGCTGACTCTGCAAAAGGAGAAGGATGTTAAAAAACCTGTTCTTCTGCATCCCAGCACCTTCTAACGGAATAAAACTTCAGGAGCTGTGTTCAGGGTGCACCCTCTACTTGGAATTGACTATGGTGGGTATTTGGACACAGAGCAGTGGAATCATCTCCACCCATCATCTGCTCTCCTTCCATACACAAACATACTCTAAACAAAAGGGGCAACAACCCTTGAGTACCAACTTTAGGTGCATGTGATCAAACTAAGGAGAAATGAGCTTGAATAACTAAGGAGAAAGTTCTGTTTTGCTCCCTTATATTGTTATTTGACATTCTTTTGATTTCAAAATGGGCTACAGCTTAAAAGTACACGTGATCTTGAAGGTACAACATACATGCATTAATTTCAGATCAATAAGCATAGTGGTATCAAATATGAGACCAGGTTATAGTAAAGGGAAGGACTGAATACCTTAAAAGGATGGAGCCACCACTGAACTGGAAAAGGGAGTAAGTGGGCGAGGCTGAGACTCTGGTGAAGGAAAACTTAATATTCCAATATTTCCAAGTGCTGGTCATAGGCACCTTAATATGTGTGAATGCATAGAAGCTGTTTGCAGATATATTTAACATTCTTTGTGCTAATATAAGCATATGCTTTAGCAGAAAGTAGGGTCAATTCCCCAATATTTGTATATATCCTGGGCTTGGATAAAAGCCCTTCAGGACCAAGTGCCAGCTGCAGAGTGTTATTGAGTAGTGCCAGTAGAGTGTTATATATAATTTTGATAATGCTTTCAAAAATGGTAAGATTCGGTGGGTGAACATTAAGGATGTTAGGGTAAGTGAAATAAACAAGGCAGCAAAAGACAAATACACCATGATCCCACTTACATGAAGTATCTAATGTAGTCAAATTTATAGAAACAAATTAGACTGGTGATTACCAGGGGCTGGGGGCTGGGTGGAGGATGTTATTTAATGGGTATAGAGTGTCAGAGCTGCAAGATGGAAAAGTTCTAAAGATCTTTCCAAAACAGTATCAATATACTTCACAGTATATTGAAGTAGATGCTTAAAAATGGTTAATACAGTGAATATTACATCACATGTTTTTTTCTATAATGAAAAAACTGGGAATATTTGAAAGATAAGTAAATCTAATCTGACTTGAAAAAGAATGAAATTCTATGTTTGATAAGGTCCATAAACTCTCTCTTTTATTATAGCTGCCTAGTTCTGATGTTAATATTGTCCAGTTTCATTGATCTGAAACTCAGTCTGTATCTTATCCTATCATTTGTTTCTTCTTTATTCATTCCCACCTCATGATTCAGAAACTCTTATTACTAGATACTGATCCGTTGAAAAACAGCAATTTTTCCCCAACCATATGCTATAAGGGTAGATTGTATGGAGAGAAGACTATTAAAAATGGCCATGAAAGGGAGGTGAATTTTTTATATGGGAAAGTAGGGTATGATATACTATGTATAACTACACAATTTCCCTTTGGAGGTAATGAAATAAATTTTTTTCACTCACCGTCTGTCTGCCTTTGCAAGTAAGTATATTTTCTTGCTTGTATATTCTCCTTCTTGATGCAGGCACATGCCTAATTCCCCAATAATGTTAGTGTATAAGAGATTATGCTGCTAGTTACAATCATGATATGATGTCTTGACTTATGTTTATATCATGACCACCACCACCATCATCATCATCTTGCAAGTGTGAAGAATTGGATAACCAGATAGTTTTCACTTTTAAGGTGAATAGTGCAACACAAATAATTAACACCACTATCATCCAGAATAATTAGTTCTTTCTTATTTTCTTAGTGGCCATAATTTCAGCCACATCCCAGTTGGGTGGATAAATGGAAGGGGGAAATCACTCAATTGTGTCTGAGTTTGTGTTCCTGGGACTCACCCATTCATGGGAGATCCAACTTCTCCTCCTGGTATTTTCCTCTGTGCTCTATGTGGCAAGCATGACTGGAAACATCCTTATATTTTCATCCTCATTATGTTTTCTGTGACCACTGATCCTCATTTACACACCCCCATGTACTTTCTACTGGCCAGTTTCTCGTTGACGTGGGAGTCTGCTCCATTAGTGGCCCCAAGATGATTCATGACCTCTTCAGACAGCGTAAAATTAACTCTTTTGGAGGCTGTATTGCTCAGATCTTCTTCATCCACTTCCTTGGTCTTTCAGAGATAATGCTACTCATCACCATGGCCTTTGACAGACACGTGGCCGTTTGCAAACCACTCCACTACCTGACCATTATGAGCCCACAGATGTGTATTTTGTTTACAGCTCCTGCCTGCGCATTTGGTATCAGCCACTCATTGTTCCAACTAGCATTTATTGTTAACTTGCCCTTCTGTGGTGCTAATATACTGGACAGCTTTTACTGTGACCTTCCTCGGCTCCTCAGACTGGCCTGTACAGACACCTAGAGATTGCAGTTCATAGTCATTGCCAACAATGGGGTAATTTGTGTTGTCTCTTTCTTTGTACTCATCATTGGCTACATTGTCATCCTGTTTACTGTTTGGAAACACTCCTCAGGTGGTTCATCCAAGGCGCTCTCCACTTTGTCAGCTCACATCACTGTGGTCCTTTTGTTCTTTGTACCAATCATGTTTATCTATACTTGGCCACATCCGGATTCCCAGATGGACAAGTTTCTTTCACCCTCTGATGCTGTGCTCACTCCTTTTTTAAATCCAGTCATCTACACATTTAGGAATAAGGAGATGAAGGCAGCAATAAAGAGATCTTTCAGACAATTAGTGATTTTTAGAAAGATTTCATAAATAATGTTATAAGGTCATATCATCATGTAGTCCATATCTAAATTTTAGTGTTGTTTTGGCAGTGTATCAGTAATTGATTTGCATCACCACACTTTTTAAGACTCCTGTTATTTTTTAAGAGGAATGAATATTTAGAGAAATAAAACTTTAATTCAAAAGTTATGTTGATTCATATCGGGTAGCACATATGTGTACTATATATAGTAATTTTCTCCTTGTTGGATCCTGAGTTTCTCCTTTCTCTGAAGATTTTTCAGTTATTATTGTCTTTCAATTTACCAATATATTTTCTCATAATCTGTCTCTAGAGGCAACCAAGGTGCTAATTATTCACTTGCAACTGTTAGTCACCAATTTTGAACAATAATGCCTTTTTTTTCTTTTGGTGAGGTGGAAAACATTTATACCTCATTGTTATTCAAGCCCATTATAAGTATCGACTTCCTTTTTCTGGTTTAGAAAAGAGAGTTATTTTGTTGAGCAGGAGAGTTTTGTCTTCAGATCCTTTAAATAGTTACAAACAACTTGATTTTAGACTAGAGGAGTAGTAATCTCTCATTTCATTCTGTTCTGCCTTTGTGCTCCCTTTCTTGCTGTTCTTTCTCTCATATAAATGATCATGATCACTCAACATTTTTTTCTATTTGTGATGTAAACCCTTCTGGGAAGAACTTTGAAAAGCCGAACTATTGATAAGCATTGGTTTCCACTACCTGCATATGCATATTCAGAATATAGTAGTTCATTCTCTCATTCATCTGTCCCACAAATTATTATTTTTCTCTTGTATATATGTGGGATTTTACATCTGAAATTGTTTTTAGGAGTACATGGAAGCATCCAAAATGTGTGGCTGGAATAAATATAGTTTGAGAAAGATATGAATGAAATATTTGCTGTACAAACTTACTGGAGCTTTTGCAGTGCTTTGTGAAAAATCAAGTGTGAGATTGCCAGTGCTCACTGCATGTCATAAGCCCAATCTAGCCTCTTTTCTTCTTTAGTTACATCTAAACAATCTTGAAAAATCATATATGAGTAAAAACTATCCAAGTCAAGAAAACTAAAGGTAACAAAAACACTGGCATGTTGTAGAAGGGAATCAAAACTTGAAGAAACAATGCATAAGCAGGTGATGTTCTTTTTCAAGAAAATCTTTTGTCTTTTTTTCCTCTTGGCCTTTTCTGATAACTCATTCAGTTTCCAAATGCAAATGTATGATACATGATACATGCAGTTTTCATGGTACATGCAGAAAAAAATCCTAAGAGACAATCAGGACTTCTGCCCATAGAACTGGGAAATGGGTTCCAGAACGCTGGAGAGTGTGGAATATATATGTATATATATATTTTTTCTAGTTTCTTTTTCCTCTCTTTGCCAAATTCCAGGGTAGCTATAGTGTCAGAGCTATGACAGTAAAGTGGGTAGCTAAAAGTCTTTTTAGGACCCCATTATTTTGGAGAAAGGACCTGAGAGAGGGCCCCTATGGTATGAAGAGTGTGACTGAAATTACCAAATATTTTTTTACCTCTTTTTTCTTGCCACATTCCTGCAGGGACAGAACCCTTTTATGGAGCTGCAACTCTGCAAAATTGAGGCAGCTAAAACTCCAAGAGAAATCACATATTTCCAGGTGAATGATGAAAAAGGGCCCTGCAAGATGAAGAGTGAGTGTAGATTCTTGGAGAGGAGAGAACTGAGGAAAAAGATGACCTAGTCTGGTGTATGCACCATCATGACACACCCAAGGCTAGTTCCTGAGCTGGTTCCTGAGCTGTGCATGCATGGGACAAACCCAGAGAAACATAGCAACACCTTTGAAAACTTATCTGCCAATGAGTGTCACATGTAGGGCAGACTCAGAGCAACAGAGAAAAGGCTGTGAAAATAGAACTGGCATTGCAACTACTACCAACAGAAGCTGCAACAGAACTTATATGAACCTAAATCATTGCCTATGAAAAGAGAACAACACAATTTTCCAGAGAATTTTAACATTAGGTATTTTGTAAACCTAGAGTTT
The DNA here is from genome assembly GCF_014824575.4 of Sturnira hondurensis. Lineage (NCBI taxonomy): Eukaryota > Metazoa > Chordata > Mammalia > Chiroptera > Phyllostomidae > Sturnira > Sturnira hondurensis. The sequence continues at coordinate 23,987 of NW_028080174.1, read as the reverse complement.
CACAAAATAATTTTCAAAATGTCCAAGATAAAATCTAAAATTAATTGATATAAAAGAATCAGGAAATGTGACAAATTATCAAAGAAAAGACAATCAACAGGTGGCAAGTGTAAGATTGCCAAGATGCTAGAATTTGTAGAAAAATACTTCTATTATTTATTTATTTGTTTGTTTGTTTTTTGTTTGTTTAATTGTTCTTCAGTTAGTGTTGCCCTTATTTGCCCCCATTACTCCCCTCTGCCTTTTCCACTCTCCTCCCATATTCTATCCTCCCCCTTCCCCTATTGCCTTTGTCCATGGGTCCTTTATAAATATCCCTTGGCTCGTGCCTTCCCTATCTTTCCCCTTATATTTCCCTCCTCTCACCCTTCTGGTCACTGTCAGTTTTTTCTTTATTTCCAAGGGTCTGGCTCTGTTTTGCTCATTTTTTTTGTTTTGTTGGTTAGGTTCCACTTGTGCATGTTATCCTATAGTATTTGCCTTTCACATCCTGTGTCATTTCACTTCACATGATGCTGTCCACTTGCATCCATGCTGTTGTGAAGGGCAGGACCTCCTTTCTGCTGCATAGTATTCCATTGTGTAAATGTACCACAGCTTTTGATCCGCATCCTAATGGACACTTCAGCTATTATTTCTAGCACTTGGCTATTGTAAATAATGGTGCTATGAACATTGAGCTGCATAGGCTCTTCCACTGACTCAGTCCCCTCTCGATTTTGCAGCCAGAAATTATGGAGATTTATCTTTCTGAAACTTGTACCTTTGGCTGATGGGTCTGATGTGGTGTTTGGGCTCCTCGCTCCAAGCTCTCCCTCCTGAATTTTTATGCACCACATGTGTAGGTGGGACCAGCCTGTTCCACATCCGCACCCCTCCTACCAGTCTGGATGGATGTGGTTTCTCTAATTCCACAGTTGTCAGACTTCCCTTTAAATAGATTTCTGCCACTTCTGAGTGATGGTTTCTCTACAATTAAGTTGTAATTTTTTAATGGTTGTGCGAGGAGGCAAGCCATGTTAACCTATGGCACCATCATGACAGTTGTAGTTCTTTTCATTTCTGTGTTCTTTTTCTTTCTGAGATGAGTTTCAGGTGTACTATAAAATGAAACCTTGCAATTTGTGATGGTGATAGGGATGAATCTTAAGTGTACAGTGCTAAGTGAAAGAAGTCAAAAGGATAACAACAAATAGCATGTACTTCCATTTACATGTGAAACAAAAAAGACCCGAAGAAACAAACTTAAACCAACTCTTTGATTTTCCATTTCATTGTGCTCAGGATATTTAAGCCACTGCATTCTCTACCTTTAGTAATCTTCATTTGAATCATACTTAATTTTTCTATTTACTTCTTGCAATTTTCCATTTTATTTTTCATCACTTTATATTTTCTATGACATGTATTTTTGAGAGCTTTTTGCAAACTTTTATTTTGGATTTGTTTTCTATTTATTGTTGTTAAAATACAATTGTCTCCATTTTCACACCACTATGGCCCCCACTCCACCCATCTCTGACTCCCACCCTTGAACCTACCCTCTTTTGACTTTGTCCATGTGCCCCTCATATGGTTTTTTTATGTACCTTCCCCTATTTTGCTCCATTATCCCTCCCTCCTCTTCCATGTGGTTACTGTCAGTTTGTTCTATAGTTCAATGTTCTGGTTACATTTGGCTTGATTGTTCGGTCTTTTGATTAGGTCCCACTTATAGGTGTGATTGTATGGTATTTATCTTTCACCAGCTAGCTGATTTCCTTAGCATAATGGTTTCTAGTTTCATCCATGGTGTGGGGAAGGGTTATTTCTTTTTTTTAATACTTACAACAATAACTTTTATTTTTATTTTGTTATGTGTGCCTTGCTTACTCTTTCCTTTTCCTCTTTTTATGTTTTTTGTTTGTTCCAATTATTTCCCACTTTGTTCCTCTTTGCCCAGCTTGCCTTCTATTTCCAAAGTCAATCCTGACCCACTGCCCAGGCCCATGGGTCCCTTGACTAATCCTTTCACTTTATTTCAAGCAGTTCCCCCCCCACCCCCACCCCTTACCACTGTCAGTCCATTCTGTGAATATATGTTTGTGGTTCTATTTTTGCACTAGTTTACTTTTGTTCATTAGAACCCTCTTATAAGTGAGATCATACTTTATTTGTCTTTCACCAACTGGCTTATGTTACTCAGCGTGATAGTCTCCAGGTCCATCCATGGAGTTGAACAAAGTAGGAATTCCTCCTTTCTGTCTTCTGTGTAACATTTCATTGTGTAAATGTACTACAGTTTTTAAATCCACTCATCTACTGGTTTTTAAAATATTTACTTTCAGCTACATTTTGTAATCAATATTATTTTGTGTTAGTTTCAGGGTACAGCATGGTGATCAGACATACTTTACAAAGTGTTCCTCTGATATTTCTAGTACCCAACTGGTACCATATATAGTTATTGCAATATTATTGACTATATTTCTTATGCTATACTTTACATTCCTATGACTATTTTGTAACTACCTGTGGGGAGGGGGGGCTCTGCCTGCCTAACTCTCCTGTCTGCCATGAATGAGAGTAAGTCTACTAAGACATGGTGGGCTTCAGGAGGAAAGGTGGCCAATCTGTCAAAGAGAAGGGCCTTGAGCCTGTTCAACAATGGACTTTTATTGGGTTTAATTTGCCTAGGAAAACAGGACATATAGCTCATCAGTCATTGTCAGGCAGTAATGATCATACAATAGGTAACATTCAGAGAAGTATAAGGGCTTATTCTGAGTCAGGGTCAGATGGCCAAAGGGTCATAAAACTTTTGGGAACAAATTCATTTCATTCTTAACCCCTTAACATTTAAATTGAGGGCATTCTTAGCAAAGCAGCTTTCAAAGGATTTTGTACAATAATTTCTTAGGCCTGATTGTCCTGGAAACCCACCCTTTCCAGCACAGGACTGAACCTGCTCGTGGTATTGTTTTTCAGGCTTAAGTTAAATGGGGGATGAAGGCAGCCAAGAGAGTAGAAGAATTTTTATGGACAGATGGAGGACTCAGGCTATGTCAATGCTGAGGGGGGGAGGGGGTCCAACAAATCCTTTTTTTATAGTCCCCCAAGTCCTTCCCTGATGACCCCACTGTGACCATGTGTGTCTTAGGTCATCCCTCTCTTGAGGAATCTTACCTGTCATTGGCTAACCAGTCACCTGCCCTAGCCAAATGTGGACAAGTAAAGGAGGCAGAGGAAGCACCCCTGCCAGGAGAATAAGCTTGTCTTTTCAGTGGCTTATGGTCCCAATGTCTCTCAATCTTAGCCATGGGTGGGGGATTACATCTTCTGAAACCAGTCAGGCCATTTCCAACAATTATCCAACTGTGCTTGTCAATTCCCTCACCATTTCCACCCAGTCCTCTCACACCCCTCACCTCTGTCAACTGTCAGTCTGTTCTATGTATCTGGGAGTGTATTTCCATTTTTTTGTTCATTTATGTTTTCTAGAATTTATGTATGAGTGAAATCATGTGGTATTTGTTTCTTTGACTGATAGTCATTTCATTTAGCCTAATAAATTCTGGGTTTATCCATGGTGTTAAAAATAGTAAGAATTCATTCTTTTTTATGGCCGAGTAATATTCTGTTGTATTTTTGTACCACCACTTTTTAAATACACTTGTCAAATTTTTACATTATTTTTGTTTTAATCCTTACTCCAAGACAATTTCCATTGTAGAGAGAGACAGACAGAGAGAGAGGAAAAGAGGAACATCTATGTAAGATAGACACATTGATTGGTTGTGTCCCAATTGGTACCTTAGCAGGGTTCAAACCCTTAAGCTAGGTATGAGCCCTAACTGGGAATCAAACCCACAGCCTTTGGGCTTATGGTACAACACTTCAACAAATCAAGCTTTGCTGACCATGATATCATGTCATTTATTTAGGGGCCCCTGGGTTGCTTCAGTAGCCTGGCTATTGTAAATAATGCTACAATAGAGGTAGACTAGCATATACTATTATTTTCCGAATTCATGTTTTGGATTTTTTTGATTATATACTTAGAAGTGGAAACACTGGGACATAGCTAGTTCCATTTTCAAATTTTTGAGGAAAATCCATACCATTTTCGACAGTGACTGCACCAGTGTGCAATCTCAACAGTTCACAAGGATCCTCTTTTCTCTACATCCTCAGTAACATTTGTCATTTGTTGATTTATTGATAACAACCATTCTGACAGGTGTGAGGTAATATCTCACTGTGGTTTTAATTTTCATTCTTTGATGATTAGGGATGTTGAGTATCTTTTCCTATGTTTATTGTCCATCTTCATGTCCCCTCTGGAGAAGTATCATTTATTTCTTTTCACTTATATCATGAACAAGTTATTTCAGAAAAAAGGCATCTTGTTTAAAATTCATAGAAAATTGGCTTGTGACTTCTACTTTGGGGCATATCTTTTTATTAGGTGTATGCTGTGTACATGATGGTATTTTTCTCTTCTATTCATTCCTGACATTTGTTCATATAGGTTATCTGCTTTATTTTATAATAAAAATATTATAACATAATAGAAATATTAATATGAATCTTTGTATATACCAAATATTTGAAAGGACATTGTGAAGAAGGAGCTAGGGATAATAAGAAATGAGAAGCTGAATTTTGGAATGTTGTCTTCAAAACAGTCTGTTGGTGTAATATTTCTCCTGTGAGGCTGTATTAACACCTGACTCAGAGCAGAGTCATTTGTAAATTTTTGTCATAGTTCTTACAATGTATACTTTTTTATCACTATCTAATGGGAATTATCTGCTATCTGGCTGCTTGTCCCTTTCTCTTGCCTTGAGTTTTCTTCCATTATACCACAAACGTGGCCTAATTATTCCAAAGGTGGTTTATCTGCATCTTCTATTTCAGATCTTTTCCCCACATTTCTTCAACACTTCTGTTCCATGTCAAATTCACTAGATTTGCATTCTGGTAACCACCTCTTCCGGAGACTGCTGAGCTTCTTGACTACCATAAGATTGTTAGTGGCTCATATTTAACTTTAGTGTTTGCTCTGGACATGTTTCTATTTTTGTTACACATACATTTTTCTTCACATGTTGAAATTTGGAATTATAAATATGTTTCCTGGTCTTTCTAAGAATGGAACTCACATTTATGTTTATTTCTCCTGGTTTTCAGGAAAAGAAAGAAACAGTTTGAGTGTGGAATATAAGAATGGAGTTATAAATTTATTTTATACAATTCAGGGTGACCTACAGCTTTACTTCTGCAGTTGTACTTGTCCAAAATTTGAATTTATCAATATGTTAGGTAACATTAACTTTTCAGAGTTCATAGTTCTAACCATTACACGATAGGACCTAACATTGATTTTCTATACAAAGTTAGCTGTAGGTGAAAGAAGAAAAGTTTGAGAAAGTAAGAAATTCATATGTAGTTCAACCTTGATATCTGTATAATCGTGAATGAAAAATAATTTGTGATTATGTGGTAATAACACCACCTTCTTCACTGTTTGGTGGTGAGGATTCAATGGAATATATATATGAAAGCATTATTTTAGAAGTCAATTTTGATTTCATTTTCTTATAAATTTTCTCTGAATTTTTCATGGAATATTTTATGAATTTATATCAATGCATTTTTTATTACACTTTTAGAAATATTTTTTCTTGGCAGAGGAAGATAGTAGTGATGTAGAAGAAAGTAGATTCCACTTGCCCCAACACATGGGAGAAAAACCTAGGCATCTACACAGGAACAGAGCAAACAGCCAACAGTACCCTAGCACACATGGAAATAAAAAGCCAAAAATTGTAGCCGACATTGAAAAACTAGATGGTGGGAGCTGTGAACACCAGGATACCTGCTGGAAGAGGAAACCCAACAACAAAGGAACCACCAACAGATAACAACAGAAGAACACGAAGGAGGGAGTGGAAGGTACACTAAGCTCAACGCAGAACTTATCTGGAAATAGAACTAAATAGTGGAGAAATTACCCAGAGCAAACAACTGAACAAGAGCAAGAGAGAATCCCCCAAACCATGTACACATGGAAGAACCAGCTTCAACACAAACTGCCCTCACCAGCACAACAAGAAGAAGAGGTGGTGGACAGAGTGACCCTGAGTTTACCAGCTGGTTGGAAGGACCCACTAAAAAAAGACCCGGCAACAATGAAAACCCAAAGATAAACACAGGGCCAAATTAAATGACCACCCAAGCCCAGTGAGCTTGGAAGATGAAGGAGATTGCACCACTGAATCTCACAGGCATTCTACCACAGAAGTTCACACCATAAACCCAGGGAGCCAGGGGAGATAAATTTAGGAAGCTGAGGATAATGAGAAGAGTCTCACAAACAATGGGAAGGCAAAGAAACAATCCCCAAATGAAATGAAAGGAAGAAGCTTCAGAAAGAATGGTAAATGAAATAGAGGGAACTGAATGATCAGATGTTGAGTTCAATGTATTGATTATCAGGAAGCTCAATGAGCTCACATTGAATTACCAGAAACTACAAGGAACTCACCGCAAACTATATCAGTATGAAAAAGAAAATAGAAAGTATCAACAAAAGCCAAGAGGAAATGAAGAATACAATTTCTGAACTGAAGTACAGAGTAGAATGAATCAAAAGCAGGATTGATGAAGCAGAAGATTGGACCAGTGAGCAAGAGGACAAAGTAAGAAAAACACACCCCGAAAGAGCAAGAAAGGGAAAAGGGGCTCAGAAAGAATGAAGAGGGATTAAGAGAAATGCAAGACAATATGAAACATAATAATATTCAAATGATAGGGATACCAGAAAGAGAAGAAGAAGAGCAAGGCATAAAAAGTAAGCATGGAAAAGTTCCCTAATTTGATAAGAGAAAGTGGCACAAATCTAGGAAACACAGAGAGTCACAATCAAGAGAAACCCAAAGAGGCCCACTTCAAGACATTTCATAATTAAAATGGCAAAATTACAAGACAAAGAGAGAATCCTAAAGGCAGCAAGGGAAATACAGGAAGTAACATACAAGGAGGCCCTGATAAGGTTAGCAGCTGATTTCTCAATGGGAACATTCCAAGCCGGAAGAGAATGGCAAAAAATATTTTAAGTAATGAGAACCAGAGGCCTGCAACCAAGGCTACTTTACCCAGCAAGGCTCTCAATGAAGATAGAAGGGCAAATAAGGAGCTTCCTAGACAAAAGAAGTCTCAAAGAATACATCTCCACCAAAGCAACTTTGCAAGACATGCTGAAGGGACTGCTTTAAGGAAAGGAAGGAAAAGAGAGACAGAGGATCACAGGTACGAAAATGGCAATGAATAAGCACCTATCAATAATAACGTTAAACATAAATGGATTAAATGCTCCAATCAAAAGACATAGAATAGCTGAATGGATAAGAAAGCATGACCCACACATATGCCGCCTACAAGAGACCCACCTCAGGACAAAAGAGCATCACAGACTAAAAGTGAAAGGCTGTAACCAAATTTTTCAAGCAAAGGGACAAGAAAAAAAAAGCCAGGGTTGCAATTCTCATATCAGACAAAATAGTCTTTAAAACAAGGGCCATGAAGACAGACCTAGAAGGTCACTTCATAATACTCAAGAAAAGGATTCAAAAAGAAGATATAAACATTGTAAATATATATGCATTCAACATAGGAGCACCCACATACACAAAAACGTCTTAGAGGACTTTAAAAATATTCTTAGAGCAACACAATTATAATAGGGGATTTTAACACCCCACTGTCTAAAATGGACAGATCTTCCAAGCAAAACATCAAGAAATATATTGTGGCATTGAACAACACCATAAATAACATGGACTTAACATATATATATATGCTATATATGTATATTTATATCTTAACTGATATATATATGTATATTTATATCTTAACTGATATATATATATAACCATTCATTCCAAAGAAGCAAAATACACATTCTTTCAAATGCACATGAAATATTTTAAAAAATATACCACATGATAGGACACAAAACAAGACTCAACAAACTCATGAAATTGAAATCATACCCAGCATTTTCTCCAAACACAAAAGACTGAAACTGGAAACCAACCCCAAAGGGAAAAAAACCAATGCACTCAAAATCATGGAAACTGAATAGATGCTATTAAAAAATGAATGGGCCAAGAATAAAATTAGGGATGAAATTAGAGTTTCTGGTAACAAATGAAAACGAACTCACGGCAACCCCAAATTTATTAGACAAATCGAAGGCAGTCATGAGTGGGAAGTTCATAGCAATACAGGCCTAACTAAAAAAAGATAGAAACATTTCAAGCAAATACCTAACCTTACACCTACAAATACTCAAGGAACAACAACAAAGACAGCCCAGAGGAAGTAGAAGGAAGGAAATAACAAAGATCAGAGCAGAATTAAATGACATGGAGAATAGAAGCTAAATTCTAAGGATCAATGAATCCAGGAGCTGGTTCTTTGAAAAGATAAACAAAATAGACAAACCTTTAAGCAGGCTCATCAAGAAAATAAGAAAGGGCACAAAAATAAACACAAATAGAAATGAAAGAGGAGAGATTACAATTGACACTGTTCCGAGTGGGGGGGGGCAATACTTGGCCCACCGAGGGAAGACAAAAACTGCTTCAGAAAACAGGGGCCCCTCCCAAGGACAGTATACTAATATCTATTGGGCTCTTCTGTCCCCCGCCAATTGGAAAGACATCTCTCAATGCCAAAGATTTGTGAAAAGGAAACAAAATGTTTATTTAATGCTATTGAGGCCTAGTGCCTTCATTAAAATATCAAAATCTTTAAGGGTATACACCTACATACACCCACACACAGCACTCCCTTCTCCCACTGTCCCAACTCCGGGCACCGTAAATCAGGAAAAGAGCACACGTCCATTTTTCAGGTCGCTGGCACGTGAGCTGTGTTACCTGTCCAGGCAGGATCTGCAATTAATGCAAAGTCATGCGGCACCTTCCACTGGCAAGAGTCCTTTGTACCAAGGTCTTTGTACCAAGTCAAAGTCTCTCCTGCTTTCTGGGCCACTCAGCCAAAAGTAGCACCTCAAAGCTGCGTTGGCTTCTTCTACCAAAGCCATACTCCATCAAAAGTGTGTGTCTTTCTTCTTTACCTAGCTGCACGGATCTCCATTTTGGCAAAGCCGCATGGTCTTCCCTTTCGCCTGGCCAAGACGGGGTCTGCACTCTGCTGAAATTGTGTGGCTCTCTCTCCTAATGGCTACAGGGGTCTACATCTTTCCAAAACAGGGTGGCTCTCCCCCTCACCTGCCCAAGAGGGGGTCCTCACTCTGCTAAAGCCACATGGCTCTCCTGCAGGCACTCTCTAAGAGAAGCAGCCCCCAATTCCATCCTGGGTAGCAGCCACTCACTTCTCCCTGGCCCAAAACTTGGCCACAGCTATTTAACATATCTATGAAACCAGTTAAAGGTTATAGATATGTTAAATGACCATTCCAGAGGTTAGCTGCAAAACTGTTGCTATGCAAAACAACTCTCAATGGCCCTGCTCCATTTGTCCCTTCCCCCAACTGACACCTTGGGAGGGGGGGCGAGGACATCTTAATATTTCCTCCAATATTCCTGTACATTTTGAGTTCTGGACAGCATTCCAAATCTTTTCTGGGCCCCTCTTGGCTGCACCGTGTATCAACACCACAGAAATACAAAGGATTGTAGGAAATTACTATGAAGAACTGTATGCCACGAAATTTAAAGCCTAGGTGAAATGATCCAATTTCTAGAAAAATTTAATCTTCCAAAACTCAATGAAGAAGAAGCAGAAAGCCTGAACAGACCAATAACAGCTGATGAAATTGAAGCAGTAATCCAAAAACTGCCACCACACAGAAGCCCTGGAGCAGGTGCTTTCACAGGAGAGTTCTACAAAGCATTTAAGGAAGAGCTAATGTCTATCCTTCACAGACTATTCCAAAAATCCCAAAATGACGAAAGACTCCCAGACACTTCTTATGAAGCCAGCTTCATCCTAATCCCCAAACCAGATGAAGACATAACAAAGAAAGAAAACTTCTGGCCAATATTGCTGATGAACAAAGGTACCGAAATCCTCAACCAAATATTGGCAAACCGTATCCAGCAATATGTTAAAAAGATCATACAGCATAGCAATGTGGGATTCATCCCAGGGATGCAAGGATGGTTCAATATTCGAAAATCAGGAAATGTAAAATACATTGCTTAAACAAAACCAAAGGCAAAAGTCGCATGATAATAATAATAAATGTGGAAACAGCATTTGATTAGGTATAGCACCCATTTATGATGAAAACACTCATCAAAGTGGGAATAGAGGGAGCATTCCTCAATATAATAAAGGCCACATATGAGAGACCTACAGCCAACATCATACTCAATGTCTAAAAACTAAAAGATTTTCCACTGTGATCAAGAACAAGAGAAAGTTGTCCACTTTCACCACTGCTATTCAATATAGTATTGGAAGTTTTAGCCACAGTGATCCAACAAGAAAGGAAAATAAAAAGCATTGAAATCAAAAAGGAGGAATCAAAATTGTCACTGTTTGCAGATGACATGATAGTGTACATAGAAAATTCTATAGACTCCACCAAAATACTCGTCAGCTTAGTAAATGAATTTGTTAAAACAGCAGTATACAAAGTGAATATCCAGAACTCAAAGGCATTTTTGTATATCAACAATGAAACTGTAGGAGCAGAAATCAAGAAAAAAATCCATTTGACATGGCAAAAAGAAAAATAAAATACCTAGGAATAATTCTAACCAGGAGGTAAAAGAAGTATATGCAGAAAACTATACAACACAGCACCAAAAATGGTGGTGGAATAGGAAGGAGCAAGTCCATTTCTCGGACCCCTGGGAGAAAATCCTGGGAGATCTACTGAGGAACAGCGCAATCAACTACCCAACCAACAGTTGCCCAGCATTTATGAAAATCAGAGAGCAGAGTTAGTGACGGACCAGAGAGCTACAGGTTGGTGGGGTCTCAGGGACATGAGTAAGGATGGAGGCAGCCAGGTGGCAGCCCTTGGCAGCATGTAACTGCCTCGGAGTTGCCTCTGTTGCAGCAGTCAAAGCCCAGAGGCTTTCATCTGTGCCCAGCAACAGGGGCATCTGCCACGGAGGATTCATGGGGAACCCGGCACCTGGTGGAGCCTTGGGCCACTGCGGGGTACTTGGAAGAGAGCTGGCTCCCTCCGTCCCCATCTAGGCAGGGCTGTGTGGCACCAGGCAGAGTCCTATTTGCCTAGGTTTGCAGGGAGGGTGGCAAGGACAGGGGGCCGTGTTCAGTTGCGATCTCTGTGGTTGCCAGCCTGCCAGCCCGCCAGCCCAATAGCCTGGGAGATTTGAGAGGAGCATTGTGCTAACTGGTCGGGCTGGCTGAGAGGCAGGCTTTCTGAAGTTTTTATTGGAAAGTGGACTGAGGTGTTCTCCTGCAAAGGCAGCTTCCCTTGCTTCTCACCCAGCCACAGGACTGGGAAGGACCAGTAACAGATTCCATGGGACCCAGATAGCCAGCCTGTTGAGTGGGTGGGCGCCCACACCCCACTCTGGTAGCCTGGCTGGCTTGCGTGGGTGTGCTCCTTCCTCTACAATCCAGCCCACAGAGGGGTTCTGCTGAAACCAAAAAAACTGGATTGGACAGTTTGAAACAAACAAGGAGGATGTGGGGGTTTTTAAAAACATTATTTCAATAATCGTATATTTTTAAAATTTTATAATTGCTTTATCTTTCGATACTTTATTCCTCTCCTTTCTTTTTTCCTGTTTAATCCTTCTTCGTTTCATCCCAAACTTATCACTTTTTCCTCCCTTCTCCTGCCCTTTTTTATGTTTGTTTGTTGCTTTCCATACCACTGTAAATACTTTACAACACATCTCTTGGGTCTTAGCTGACATTACAGGTTCCTGAATTCCATTACTGCAGTAATTAAGTTTACTTGCACAAATGCTACACCTATTTACTATTCTTTACTCTCACCTTACCTCAAAAACTGACCGCCCACAACCTCACTGCTTTCTAGATACAACTCACAAGCCTTCCCTCCCCAACAAGAGACTTATCTTCTTTCCATCCTTTGTTAAAAGTGGCGATTTGAGTTGAAGATTACGGTTAACACTATACATAGCTTAAAGATCTTCTATCCCTTCTCTACTGGCTATGACTGTAAATATCATAAAGTACTCTCCTGCTGGCATAAACCATTTTGCCTCATCCTCCAACAGATCACACACACACACACAAAGAAAGGAGTAGGTGGAAGCAGAGAATATTAAGAGATCTGCAGAAGACTGCACATGGAATCTCAAAGGTATTCTACCACAGAAGATCACACCATAAACCCAGGGAGTCAGAACAGACCAATTTAAAAGCTGAGGCTAACAGGAAGAGTCTCACAAACAATGGGAAGACAAAGTAACAATGCCCAAATGAAAGAAAAGGTGGAAGTCTCAGAAAGAATGTTAGATGAAATAGAGGCAAGTCAACTATCAGATATTGAATTCGAAGGTTATCAGGAAATTCAAAGAGCTCACAAAGAGCTACCAGAAAGTACAGGGGAGCTACAATGAAAACTCCACAAACTGTATCAACATGAAAAAGGAAATGGAAACTATCAGCAAAGGCCAAGAGGAAATGAAGAATACAATTTCTGAACAGAAGAACACAGTAGAAGGAATGAAAAGCAGGATCGATGAGGCAGAAGATCGGATCAGCGAGTTGGAGGACACGGTAGAAAGAATCTCCCAGAAAGAGCAAGAAAAGGAAAACAGGCTCAGAAAGAATGAAGAGGGATTAAGAGAAATGCAAGACAACATGAAATGTAATAATATCCGAATAATAGGAATACCAGAAGGAGAAGAAGAACAGGGGATAGAAAAGCTATTTGAAAGAGTAATGATGGAAAATTTTCTCAATTTGATGAAAGAAAAAGTCACACAATCCAGGAATCATAGAGAGTCCCAATCAAGAGGATCCCAAAGAGGCCCACTTCAAGACACATCACCATTAAAATGGCAAAATTCCAAGACAGAGAAAGAATCTTAAAGGCAGCAAGGGAGAAAAAGGAAGAAACATACAAGGGAGCCCCAAGAAGGTTAGCTACTGACTTCTCAATGGAAACACTCCAAGCAAGAAGAGAATGGCAAGAAATATTCCAAGTAATAAGAACCAGAGGCCTACAACCAAGGGTACTTTACCCAGAAAGACTCTCAATCAAGATAGAAGGCCAACTAAAGAGCTCCCAAGAAAAAAGAAGTCTAAAAGGATATGCCTCCACCAATGGAGCTCTACGATGAATACTAAAAGGACTGCTTTAAGAAAAGGAAGGAGAAGAGAGACAGAGCGGAATTGAGGTACAAATATGGCAATGAATAAGTAACTATCAATAATAACCTTAAATGTAAATGGATTAAATACTCCAGTGAAAAGATAGAGAATAGCTGAATGGATAAGAAAGCATGACTCACACATACGCTGCGTGTAGGCAACCCACCTCAGGACAAAAGACCATCACAGACTAAAAGTGAAGGGGTGGAAACAAATTTTCCAAGCAAACAAACAAGATGAAAAAGCCGGGATAGCAATTCTAATATCAGACAAAATAAACTTCAAAAAAGGGCCGTAAGAGAGACCCAGAAGGTCACTTCATAATACTCAAGGGAAGAATTCACCAAGAACACATTAACATCATAAATATATATGCACCCAACATAGGAGCACCCAAATAAGTAAGGAAAATCTTAGAAGACTTCGAGAAAGATATTGACAACAACACAATCATAGTAGAAGATTTTAACACCTCACTGTCAGAAATGGACAGATTTTCCAAACAAAATATCAGCAAAGATATTGCAGCATTTAACAATGCCCTGGATGAAATGGACTTGACTGATATATATGGAGAGCCCTTTATCCCAAAGAAGCTAAATACACATTCTTTTCAAATGCACATGGAACATTTTCAAAGATAGACCACATGATAGGACACAAAAGGAGCCTTAATAAATTCAAGAAAATTGAAATCATACCAAGCATTTTCTGTGACCCCAAGGGACTGAAGTTAGAAATCAACCTCAAAGAAAAAAAACACCCTAAATCATGGAGACTGAATGGCATGCTATTAAACAATGAATGGGTCAAAATAGAAATTAGGGAAGAAATCAAAAAGTTTCTGGAAACAAATGAAAATGAACTCACAACAAACCAAAACTTATGGGACACAGGGAAGGCAGTCCTGAGAGGGAAGTTCAAAGCAATACAGGCTTACCTAAAGAACGTAGAAACATTTCAAACAAACTACCTAATCCTATGCTGGCAAGAACTCGAGGAACAAGAACAAAGACAACCCAGAGCAAGTAGGAGGAAGGAAATAACCAAGATCAGAGCAGAATTAAATGACATGGAGACTAAAAGCACAATTATAAGGATCAATGAATCCAGGAGCTGGTTTTTGAAAAGATAAACAAAATAGACAAACCTTTAAGTAGGCTCATCAAGAAAAGAAGAGAGAGGTCATAAATAAACACAACCAGAAATGAAAGAGGAGAGATGGCAACTGATACCACAAAAATAGAAAGGATTGTAAGAAATTGCTCTGAAGAATTGTATGCCAAGAAATTTGAAAACCTAGGTGAAATGGACAAATTTCTAGAAAAATATAATCTCCCAAAACTCAATGAAGAAGAAGTAGAAAGCCTGAACAGGCCAATAACAGCGGATGAAATTAAAGCAGTAATCAAAAAACTCTCATCACACAAGAGCCCTGGACCAGATGGTTTCACAGGAAAATTCTTCACAGCATTTAAGGAAGAGCTAATCCCTATTCTTCACTGACTAGTCCAAAAAATCCAAAATGGTGGGAATCTCCCTAATTCTTTTTATGAAGCCAGAATCATCCTAATTTCAAAGCCAGATAGAGACACAACAAAGAAAGAAAACTTCAGGCCAATATTGCTGATGAACATAGATGCTAAAATCCTCAACAAAATATTGGCCAATTGCATCCAACAACACATTATAAAGATAATACACCATGACCAAGTGGGATTCATTCCAGGGATGCAAGGATGATTCCATGTTCGCAAATCAGTAAATGTAATACATCACATAAATAAAAGCAAAGACAAAAATCACATGATTGTATCAATAAACGGGGGAAAAGCTTTTGATAAGGTACAACATCCATTTATGATAAAGGTCTTGAGAAAAATCGGAATAGAGGGAACACTCCTCAATATAATAAAGGCCATATATGAGAGACCTACAGCCAACATCATACACAATGGGCAAAAACTAAAAGCTTTTCCACGAAGATTAGGAACAAGACCAGTATGTCCACTTTCACCACTTCTTGTCAAAATATTATTGGAAGTTTTAGCCTCAGTGGTCAGGCAAGAAAAGGAAATAAAAGGCATCCAAATCAGAAAGGAGGAAACAAAACTGTCTTTTTTTGCAGATGACATAATAGTGTACCTGGAAAATCCTATAGACTCTACCAAAAAACTGCTCCAACTAATAAATGAATTTGGCAAAACAGCGGGTTACAAAGTCAATATCCAGACATCAAAGGCATTTTTGTATACTAACAATGAACCAGCAGAAGCAGAAATCAAGAAAAAATCCCATTGGATATAGCAAAAAGAAAAATAAAATATCTGGGAATATATCTAACCAAGGAGGTAAAAGACCTTTATGCAGAAAACTACACAACACTGAAGAAAGAAATCAAGGAAGACACAAACAAATGGAAATATATCCCGTGTTCATGGATCAGAAAAATTAACATCATCAAAATGTCCATACTACCCAAAGCAATTTACAGATTCAATGCAATACCAATTAAAGTACCAATGGCGTTTTTCACAGACATAGAACAAATACTTGAAAAATTTCTAGGGAACCATAAATGACCCCAAATAGCAGCTGCAATGTTGACTAAGAAGAACAAAGCAGGAGGAATGACAATACCTGACATCAAACTGTATTACAAGGCCACTGTAATCAAACCAGCCTGGTAGTGACGTAAAAACAGGCACATAGACTAATGGAACAGAACATAGAGCCCAGAAATAAATCCAACTATCTGCAGTCAATTAATATTTCACAAAGGAGCAATAACATACAATGGTGTAAAGATAGCCTCTTCAACAAATGGTGTTGGGAGAACCTGACAGGTACATGCACAAAAATGAAACTTGAGCACCAAATTACACCATACACCAAAATATATTCAAGGTGGGTAAAAGACTTAAATATAAGCTGTGACATCATTAAAGTCCTAGAGGAGAACATTGGCAGGAAAATCTCAGATATTTCACGCAGCAACCTTTTTTACTGATAGGTCCCCTAGAGCAAGGAACATGGAGGAAAAAATGAACAAATGGGTTCTCATCAAAATAAAAGCTTCTGCATGGCTAAAGAAAACAGTATTGAAATAAATTGACCACCAGCTGTATGGGAAAACCTATTTACCAATGATACCTCAGACAAAGTTTTAATCTCCAAAATATACAAAGAACTCACATGACTTCACTGTAAGAACACAAGCAACCCAATTAAAAAATGAGCAAAGGACTTGAACAGACACTTCTCCAAGGAGGACATACAGAGGATCCAGAGACACATGACAAGATGCTCAAAATCACTAGCTATCACAGAGATGCAAATTAAAACCACAACGAGATACCACTTTACGCCAGTGAGAATGGCTATCATAAACAAGGCTATAAACAACCAATGCTGGCAAGGGTGTGGGGAGAAAAGAACTCTAGTCCACTAGAGTGGGATTCCAGACTGGTACAACCATTATGGAAAACAGTGTGGAATTTTCACAGAAAACTAAAATGGACCTGCCTTTTGGCCCAGCAATTCTACTGTTGGGACTGTATCCTAAGAACCCTAAAACACCAATCCCAAGGAACATATGCACCCCAATGTTCATAGTAGCACAATTTACAATAGCCAAGATTCGGAAGCAACCTAGGTGCCCATCAGTAAATGAATGGATCAAAACACTATAGTACATATACACAATGGAATTCTATGCAGCAGAAAGAAAATAGAGCTCCTACGTTTTGCAAAAGCATGGATGGAACTGGAAAACATTATGCTGAGTGAAATAAGCCTAGTGTTGAAGGACAAATACCACATGATCTCCTCTTTAACAGGAAGCTAAACAACAAAACAAACAAGCAAGCAAAATATAACCAAAGTCACAGAAATAGAGAACAGGCTGACAGTGACCAGAGGGGAGAGGGGAGGGAATTTTAGGGCAAATAGGGGAGGGATTTAGAGGAACAAATATAAGGGACACATGGACAACAACTAAGAAGGGTGGAAATTCGAGGGAGGGGTGGAGCACGGAGGGTGGAATATGATGGGAATAATAGACAGAAAAGTGTACTTGAAAAATAATTAAATATATAGAAAAAGAAAAAGAAAACTACACAACACTGAAGAAAGAAATCAAATAAGACAGAAACAAATGGAAATATGTACCATGTTCATGGATCGGAAAAATTAAAGTCATCAAAATGCCCATACTACTCAAAGCAATCTTCAGATTCAATGCAATATCCCTCTAAGTACTAATGGCATATTTCACAGACATAGAACACACGCTTCAAAAATTTATATGGAATCATAAATGACCCTGAATAGCTGCTGCAATTTTGAGAAAGAAGAACAAAGTAGGAGGGATCACAATACCTGATATCAAACTGTATAACAAGCCCACTGTAGTAAAAACCGCCTGGTCCTGGAATAAAAACAGGCACATAGACCAATGGAGAGCCCAGAAATAAACCCAATTCTTTATGGTGGATTAATATTCAACAAAGGGGCAGCAACATAAAATGGACCAAAAATAGCCTCTTCAACAAATGGTGGTGGAAGAACTGTACAGGTACCTGGGAAAAAACATAAAAAACAAAACTCGATCACCAACTTACAGCATACACCAAAGTAAATTCAAGGTGTATAAGAGACTTAAATATAAGCCGTGACACCATTAAAGTCCTAGAGGAGAACTTTGACAAGAAAACTCAGATATTTCACACAGCAACATTTTTGCTGATATGTACTCTAGAGCAAGGGACTTAAAGGTAAGAATAAACAAATGGGATCTCATCGAAATTAAAAGCTTTCCCACAATTAAAGAAAACAGCATTAAAAGAAAAAGAGAACCAACTATATGAAATATATTTGCCAATGACACCTCAGATAAGGGTTTAATCCCCAAAATATTCAAAGAACTTACATGACTCCACTCAAAGTAAACAAGCAACCCAATTAAAAGTGGGCAAAGGACTTGAACAGACATTTCTCCAAGGAGGACATACAGAAGTTCCAGAGAGACATGAAAAGATGCTCAATATCGCTAGCTATAAGAGAGATGCAGCTTAAAACCACAATGAGATACTTTACACTAGTCAGAATGTCCATCATAAACAAAGCAAGAAAGTAGTGTTGGAGAGGTTGAGAACAAAAAAGGATGCTGGTCCATTGTTGGTGGGATTGCACACTGGTACAACCACTATGAGAAACAATACAGAATTCTCTCAGAAAACTAAAAATGGTCCTGCCTTTTGACCCAGCAATTCCACTGCTAGGATTATATCCTAAGAACCCTGAAACACCAATCCAAAAGAACCTATGCAGCCTAATGTTCATAGCAACACAAGTTACAATAGACAAAAGTTGTAATCAACCTAGATACCCTTACTAAATGAATGAATAAAAAACTATGGTACATATACACAATGAAATTTCATGCAGCAGAAAGAATGAATGAGATTCTACCCTTTGCAACACTGTGGATGGAAAAGGAAAACATTATGCTGAGTGAAATAAGCCAGGTGGTGAAAGACAAACACCATATGATCTCCTTTAACAGAAAGGTAAACAACAAAACAAACAAGCAAGCAAAATAAAAACAAAGATACTGAAATAGAGAAAAGGTAGACAGTGACCATACGGGAAAGGGGAGGATATATGAAAGGAAAAAGGAGAAGGATTTACAGGAGCTAATATAAAGGACACATATACAACAACTAACGGGGATGGGAGTAAAAGACAGAAAAATGTACTCAAACAAGAATTAAATTTAAAAATTTCAAAAAATTATATTTTAAAAGTTAAAAAAATAATGGGAGACCTGGACATTTATTTACAAAAAATAAAACCTGAGCACCAACTTACACAATACACCAAAATAAATTCAAGATGGTTAAAGAATTTATAACAACCCATGACACTATTAAAGTCCTAGAGGAGAAAATTGGATGGAAAATCTCAGATTTTTTATGTAGCAACATTTTTACTGATATGTTCAATAGAGCAAGGAAAATAAAGGAAATAATAAACAAATGGAATCTCATCAAACTTAAAAGTGTCTGCACAGCTAAGGAAAACAACATTAAAATAAAAGGAGAACCAACTGTATGGGAAAACATATTTGCCAATAATACCTCAGATAAGAGTTAAATCTCCAAAATATATAGGGAACTTACACAACTCCACTCAGAGAAGACAAGCAACCTAATTAAAAAATGAGGAAAGGACTTGAAAAAACGCTTCTCCAAGGAGGACAGACAGAGGATCCAGAAACACATTAAAAGGTGATCAATGTCGTTAGCTATCAGAGAGATGCTGATTAAGACCATAATGATATACCGCCTGACACCAGTCAGAATGGCCATCAAAAACAAGGCAACACACAAGTGTTGGAGAGGTTGTGGAGAAAAGGGAACCCTATTGCACTGTTGGTGGGATTGTGGATTGGTACAACCAAAACAGAAAACAGTTGGAATTTTCTCAGAAAACTAAAAATGGATCTGCCTTTTGACCCAGCACTGTTGGTGCTGATTGCACTGTGGTGGAATTGCAGGCTAATTCCACTGTTGGTGGGAT
Source organism: Sturnira hondurensis (assembly GCF_014824575.4). Lineage (NCBI taxonomy): Eukaryota > Metazoa > Chordata > Mammalia > Chiroptera > Phyllostomidae > Sturnira > Sturnira hondurensis. Next base: position 4,061 of record NW_028080174.1, on the reverse strand, counting down.
TGCAGACTGGTACATCCAAAATGGAAAAGAGTATGGAATTTTCTCACAAAACTAAAAATGAATCTTCCTTTTGACCCAGCAATTCTATTACTAGGATTATACCCCAAGAACCCTGAACACCAATCCAAAAGAACCTATGCACTCCTATGTTCATAGCAGCACAAGTTACAATAAACACGTGTTGGAAGCAACCTAAGTGCCCATCAGTAAATGACTGGATGAAAAAACTATGGCACATTTACACAAAGAAATTCTATACAGCTGAAAGAAAGAAGGAGCTCCTAACACTTGCAACAAAATGAATGGAACCGGAAAGCATTATGCTGAGCAACATAAGCCAGGCTGGAAAAGACAAATACCATATGATCTCACCTTAAAGAGGAACCTAAACAACAAAACAAAGAAGCAAAATATAACCAAAGATACTGAAATAGAGAACAGGTTGAGAGGGACCAGAGGGGAAAAGGGAGGGTATTTCAGGGGAAAAGGGGAAGTGTTTACAGGAACAAGTATAAAGGACACATGGACAAAAAGTAGAGGGAGGTGGAAATGGGAGGAAGGTGTGGAGAGGTGGGAAGGTGGGCTCCAATGGGAGTAACAAGCAGAAAACTGTACTTGAACAATAATTAAAGTAAAACAAATTAATTAAATATTAAATTTAAAAAATGAAAATAAATATATTCTATGTTTAAATGGAATATTATTGTGATAATCAACATAGGAATGATTGGTTAAAAATTTAAAAGAAAGTAACTTTTATTTTTATTTTTTATTGAGTCATTTTGATTGTCCTTTTCTATTCCCATTTTACTCCCTTACCCTCTCCATCTCTGCCCACTGTCCTTCCCCACCACAATTACCACACTGTTGTCCATCTCCGTAAAAAGACAATACTTAATGGTATTCTGAAATTCACTTTTAGTCATCAGAAAGAATAGATTTACAAGAGCATGTTTTATTACTATTGCACTGTGTGCCTACCACAATATCATAGAATTGTCACTTGAATCTGTATAATTTTATTAACCAATATCATCTCATTAAATTTAATTAAAAATACTTCTAAAGATGCTTCTCTTTCTTCTCATTAAAAGCTTCTCAGCTTAGATACACTGGGAAAATCTAAAAAATCATAAGACATGATTCCCCAGGCCAAGTTATCTCACAATCCTAAATCCCTGTAGCATCCCTTGGTCATTACTCCCTGGGGTATAATTAGTTGCTGCTTTTGTTGTATATCCATTTGTGTGTGTATGTTTAATGGTCCTGCATTGGAAAAATTAGTTTCTGAAGAACTGCATATTTCTGAAACTTCAGTGATGCTGTTTTCTTGTTTCCCTTGGCAAAATAGGTAGGTGGGAGAGAAAGAAATAAAATCTATAGCCAGCCAATCAGCCATCTAAGGTCTCTATGTTCCAGTCATGCAAAAATGAAGCTTTCCTTAACTCACTGTGATGTCAGCTTTCTATGTGGCTGGTGGCTGCTGGCAGTAGAGAAGGATGGAGCAGGAATCAGGCCCAGGAATGAGAGTCACTTGTGTGGTCAGTTGAAGGTATGAGACAATGTGTAAGGGAACCTGCACATCTTACCCTCAGAGAATGAGAATAAAACTATAGAAGAATATCAGGGAAGACTCAGAGCTTAGCCTATTACTATTTATCTTTCTCACCAAGTTTGCCAACTGTTTGATGTCTTGTTTAAACATTTATTTTTTTGGTTTCATGTGCCCTCTTCTCTGGCCTGGGGTTTATGGTCAGCCATGCCTGTTGGTAGGTCTATCCAATGCCTAGGAACCTTTCATCATTTTGCAACCTTCGGCCTCAGCTTTCATTCCACTTTTCAGCCCTCGTCATCCTAATTATTGCTGCTCCTTTTGACTGACTGGAAGCTGTTGAGCATTGTTGGTGTGTTACAGCAGAGTAACCATCTCATGGGAAATTTCCATTATTTCATTCTTTGACAGCTCGATCTCATTTATTATATTACTCATTTATTAATTAACCCATTTGATATTAGTTATATTGTGTGTCTACAATAACCATGTCCACGCTTCCCCTTTACAAATTGGAAAATTTATGGGAATTGCTGTCTCAACTTCTATTTCTTTTCCTTTTTCATTCCACTATCTTCAGTCATGAAATTGCTCTGTTTCTTCCCTCTCTCCTTTGTTTTCCTCCTTTATTATTTTTAAATTTTAATTAATGAACTTTGTTCTTTAGAGCTGTCATTAGTTCACAGCAGAATTGAACAGAAGGTACAGAAAATTCTCCTATACCCTTGTTTTCACACACACACCCTCCCCTTCTAGGAACATCCTTCTCCAGAGTAGTACACTGATGAACCAACACTGACATGCCATTATCACCTTGGTGTTGCACATTTTACAGATTTTGACTAATTATAATGACTTATATCCATCACTGCAGTATCATATCTTCCTTACAAATCTCCCATGATCTCTTACTTCATCCCTCCCTGTGTTCTAACGCCCTGGCAAGTACTAATCCTTTAACTACCTCCAGAATTTTGCCTTTTGCTTAACATCATATAGTTGAAATCAGTCATAGAGTATGTATCTTTTCAGATTGGCTTATTTCATTTAGAACCATGCATTTCTCTCAGGTCTTTTCATGGCTTCACAGCTCATTTCTTTTTAGCATCGAATTATATTCATTATCTGGATATGCCAGTTAATTTATCCACTCACCTATTAAAGAACATTTTGTTTGCTTCCAAGTTTTGGCAGTTATGAATAAAACTGTTATAAACATCCATGTAGTTTTTGTGTGGACATAAAATTTCAATCCATTTGAGTACATACTTTTTGTGTGTTTTTTTTCATTTCAATTTTTGTTCAAGGAAAAGTTTTGGCCTTTTACCCCCATCCCAGCCCATCCCTTAGCCCTCACCACTTCTCTCCCATTTCCACCCCTGCCTTGTAATTGTCCATGTGTCCTTTATACTTGTTCCTGTAAACCCTTCTCCCTTTCCCCTGAAATTCACTCCCCTCCTCCCTTCTGGTCCCTGGCAGCCTGTTCTCTATTTCAGTGTCTTTGGTTATATTTTGCTTGTTTGTTTGTCTTGGTGCTTAGGTTCCTGTTAAAGGTGAGATCATATGGTATTTGTCTTTCACCACCTGGCTTATTTCTCTTAGCACAGTGCTTTCTGATTCAATCCATGGTATTGCAGAGGGAAGTAGGTGCTCTTTCTTTCTGCTGCATAGAATTCCATTGTGTAAATGTGCCATAAGTTTTGATCGATTCATTTACTGATAGGGACCTAGGTTTCTTCCAGCACTTGGCTATTGTAAGTTGTGCTGCTATGAATATTGAGGTGCATAGGTACTTCTGGATTGGTATTTCAGGGTGATGGCTGGATTTTGTGTTAAGAGTATGCTAGTTTTGTAAGAAACTGTCAAACTCTCTTCCAAAGTGGCTGTACCATTTTTTTCACATTCACTAGCTTTCTGTTCCTGTAGGTCTATGTTCTGGCTAGCATTTGATATTTTCGGTATTTTGAATTTTGGCCTCATCATTAATTCCTTATACCTACTTCTTTATTTCCTCCTCGTATTTATTTAATAATTCTCTTTTACAGTGCAAGCTTGATTTCTTATTTTTTCACATTTTTTTATTGTTGTCCAAAAGAAACAAGCAAGCAAAATATAACCAGAGACTTTGAAACTAAGAACAAACTGACAGTAACCAGAGGGCATGTGGGAGAAGACAATGGGGAAAAAAGAGGGAAGGGTCTTCAGGAACATGTACTTAATAATTCTTCAATATCTAGATTAGTTTCTAACGTAAGGCACAAACTAATCTCTGTCAACTTTCTCAGCTTATTTTCTTCTGTTCTCCAGAACAATATCAACGTTGTAGGCATTCTGCATGCTTTGTTATTAACCCAGTGAACACTAAACTTACTTAATTTCATATTTTATCACCTGGTTAAAATGACTTCTTTAGGCATTGTATTTATGTGCTATAACACTTATTATTTCTTAAATCTGTACACAATGGCCACATCTCTTATGCTTCCTTTTCTCATCATTATAGTTATTT